>NW_027507050.1:57500-65828 GCF_052324685.1 Brachyhypopomus gauderio | reverse complement strand
ATACTCATAGTCATATATACTACTATATACTCATAGTCATATATAATACTATATACTCATACTCGTATATACAACTATATACTCATATATACTACTATATACTCATACTCGTATATATGACTATAAGTTGTTTGCATATAGTTTTGGCTCCAGTTTAATCAAGTGGCCTTGAGGTTCTCAGATGGTTCTTCAGTTGTGGATGATGAATGCACAGAGAGGTCCAGGAGTTTATAAGAGTTACTCACACATTGTAACCAAGTCCTGGGGTTCAGCATTACAATGAGTTTGTGATTAATATGAAAATTAGGAGAATGCAAGCAGCTGAACCAATCAGGGAGAGCTTCTTCAGGCCACTTCACCTTTCCTAAGGTGGCCATTTTTCAAGTGGGCGAGTCCTGATGTTACCGCAGTAGCCACGCTAACCACATTTCAGTCTGTGTGTATGTGTGTGTATGTGTGTGTGTGTGTGTGTGTGTGTGTGTGTGTGTGTGTGTGTGTGTGTGTGTGTCTGGGAGTGGGCGGTGTTTCTGCACATCTCTGTGCGTGCATGTGTGTGGGGGGGAAAAAAAGGAGGGAAGACGGAGGGAAAGAAGCACAGATAGTGTATGAGAGGGAGGAAGACACCTGCAGGGTGCAGCAGGCCAACACTCCCTTGCAGATAGCAAAGCCTAATGAAGATGAATTCTGTCTCCTCGCCGCCATAATAATTACAGACGCGCTCGGTCTCCGCCGCGGCTGCGTTCTCCGTGCCGAGTGGCGGCGGGTGGGAGCCGGCGGCTGTGCCAGGAGATGCGTGTGCCGGGCGTGTGCTGCTCGGAGCCGCTGCAGGGGGTCACACAACAGAGGAAGCACTCTGGTGCAGCTCTGTGCCGAGCACAGATCCACTCTCGGGGCCCCAATTATGCTAACAAGAACGAGAAAAGTTTCCTAGCAAACGATGTTTTCCCGGTTTCACAACAAAGAGAGGGAAAACGGCCCCCGTGTTTAATGAAGCAACGGAGGAGGGGCAACGTCTCTAATGTTAATTCTGCAACCTTTCATTCCCCCAAGTGCTTTTTGGCCAAATGCACGCTACTGTTGTTTTTGGTTTGTTTTCTTTTCTCTCTCTCCGCTGTGTGTTTGCTCCAACTGTGTTTTTGTGCTAATTATTTTCAACGCTACATCGTACACTCCAAGCACCCCTAGAAACGAGCGATTGAGACCCATTAATTACCTTCCGGCCCGACATGGGGGGGGGGGGGGGGTGAGTCAGCGTGGAGGAGGTGGAGGAGGAGATGCAGGGTGGGAGACAGAGCTGGTTGGGGTTGATGTCAGGCTCTGCTGGCAGACGGGTTTAAACTGAGCCGTAGGTGCCGTGTGTCAAGCGCAGTCTTGATCTCCCAGACGCCTCTTGCTCCTTTCAAGGTGGGGTTTTTTTTTTTTTTACCTTCAAAGAGCTGCTTGGCTCCTTCCTTCCTCACCAGCTTGGAGTGGGGAGTGGCTTCCGTAGCCCTGCCCCCAGCCCCGGCCTGGTCTATACCAGTCTGCCTCGTTATGGCAGAGTCTGCAGTCCACTTCTCCTGTGCTAGAATGGTGTGTGTGTGTGTGTGTGTGTGTGTGTGTGTGTGTGTGTGTGTGTGTGTGTGTGTGTGTGTGTGTGTATGTGTGTGTGCAAAGTTCAATTTAACATCATGGCTTTTGGGTGTGTGATGTCCTACGAAGGTCATCCGTTATGTCCGGGTGTGAAGGTGTGAATCAGAGCGTGTTGAGCTCCAGGGCTGGGTGAAACGCTGTTGTATGACTGCTTTGCCTTACAGTGCATTTAAAACATTGGTGTGTACTTGATATGGTGCACATTGTCGTCCATTGTTTCGACTAAACTTGTATTAGTTTGAAAATGTGAGTGCCGTGATGTCAGTAAGCCACTGTAACACGCAGCACAACACTCGTTTGTAACTCGTATGAAATTGGAGTGTTGACAGTGTCCTCACATGCAGCATAACGGGTGATATCAGCATTTCTGTACAGTCAATAATAAAAATGTATTAAAACTATTTTTAAGAGATGCAAACTTTGCAAACTTTGAATTGTTGTGCTTGTGACCTAAAATACACCTGCATGTTGAGTGAGTGTTGGGGCGTATACGGTGGCGTATACGGTGGCGTATACGGTGGCGTATACGGTGGCGTATACGGGGGCGTATACGGGGGCGGCGTATACGGGGGCGTATACGGGGGGCGTATACGGTGGCGTATACGGGGGCGTATACGGGGGCGTATACGGTGGCGTATACGGTGGCGTATACGGGGGCGTATACGGGGGCGTATACGGGGGCGTATACGGTGGCGTATACGGGGGCGTATACGGGGGGCGTATACGGGGGCGGCGTATACGGGGGCGGCGTATACGGTGGCGGCGTATACGGGGGCGTATACGGGGGCGTATACGGTGGCGTATACGGTGGCGTATACGGGGGCGTATACGGTGGCGTATACGGGGGCGTATACGTACAAGAACAGTGTGGGAATGCTGTGTGGTCCTGTTTCCAGGTGGATCTCTCCCCATCTCTCCTGGCCCGACTGCTGGTGGAACGCTTCCTGGAGGAGAAGGAGGGTGCAGTGTGTGAGTTGAAGTTTTAGCACACGCACACACACACACACACACACACACACACACACTCCTAATGAGAGATGCACAGGGCATTGGCAGTACTACCTGCGGCACATGACTGACAATTAAGTGTTGTGCAGCCCACCCAGGACTAAACTGCAGTTTAGATCAATGGCACTTCATTTCATCAGGGGTGTTTACGGCCCCTGCGCCGGGCCCACGGCTGCCTCTTCTCCCTGACACTCCGGACCGAGGGGAACGTTTGAGAAAACCTTGTTTTCTAGAAGCTTCCAGTGAACATGGAGAAAGGTGTGTGTTGTTGGACACGGGTGACGAAGAGGTGTGTTTTCTTAATGAGGTGTCATTTCTCTCTTCCCTGTTAGAGATGCAGAGACCCTTTATTTTTATCATTTCACTGAGAGTATTAGTGACTGAGCAGAAATCCTGTTATTGTGTGAGGTTTTGTGACCTTAAGGTGAAAAGTAGACAGCATCTCTCTTGGAGGCAAATTATGGATATTAAAAGTAAAAAAAATAAAAACATGAATTAGAAGTTAGATTTTATACAGAGTGTGTGTGTATAGACCAGTACTGTGGAGTCTGGGAGTCGTTTCCTACAGGAAATAACAGAGTTTTTTTAACTGTAAGATTACAGTGGTTTAGAATGTGTTTACAATGCTGTGTTGACCACAAACAATTTATTGCTATTCCAGCTAAAGCAATTGCAGTCTGTTTTACATACAGGACTGTAGAGTGTGAGGAAAGGCCCAGAGATTTGCCCCGCCCCTCCATTGTCCTCCGCTTAGCCCCGCCTCTTCGGGATCCTCCGCTTAGCCCCGCCTCTCCGGCGTCCTCTGCTTAGCCCCGCCTCTCCAGTGTCCTCCGCTTTGCCCCGCCTCTCCCCTTTTTCAAGGGCTTTTTTTGCACTTTGATGTCAGTATAGTTTGACATCCTATTTCTTTCTTTGAGCATTCATTAAAATGCATTTGCAGTGGTATCCACACTCTACTTCCTCATATTCTTATCTCTCCTCCTTCCCTCTCTCTCTCTCTCTCTCTCTCTCTCTCCCCCTCCCCCTCCCCCTTTCCATTTTTCAGATACTGTAAATGTGTATATGGCACACACACACACACCATACACACAGACACTGTATCACTCCGGCAGACACATGCACAAAACCAGGAGTTGGCGCTTTATGAGAGAATCACACGGTGTCAAAACCGTGCGCCTCCGATTTAATCAAGAAAGAGATTAAAGTGGATGTGTGTTATTTTCAACTCGGCCACAGCACAGCCATTTGTCAAAGTCAAGCCTGTGATTGCTTTGGACCCGCTGTTATCCACCGCTTGTCAAAATAGTAGTCCTGCTAGTGGGGAGAACAGGGCCGTGTTCCAGGCTTTTTCTTCTCCTCTTTCAGGGAAGCGCTTCGAGGGTGTAGCCTCAGATGGTCTGTAGACCTCCCCTAGACAGCTCAGAGGGAAACAGCTGTTGTGATCCACACTTCAGGGGAAAAGGCGTGTTTCAGGATTGGTATACGCGGACTCAGTTGATGTCCAGTGTGTCCTTACCAGACTGTTCACTTGCCAAGCTCCTTTCTAAGTTATGGCAGTAGCATGTTTTTTATTTGATTTGCAGCTTTTTAGCTGTATATCAGGTGTTGGTGACCGTTGCGTTCACATTTAACGGGGCCCTGCTGGTTGTCTGGTGACAGGGACTTTTATTCTAACATCAGTACTCTGTCCACCACCCCCCTTCCCAGCTTCCCAGTGGGTGACCTGGCTGGCCTTTGGCACTGAAATTCAGAGCACATGGGCTTCACGGTCAAATCTTTGAATCTCCCTGTGTGTATATTAGAGTTTTGTAATGTGTTTCCATTATGAAGCAATGCAAGGATAATTGTCTTTGGTGGCAATTAGCTAACAGGTTTGTTCAGTGCTATTGGCAAGCACATCCATCATTCCCCACCCCCGCACGCCCGGACCTGACGTGTGCGCACGGGCACGTGTGTGTGTGTGTGTGTGTGTGTGTCCGTCTGTCTAGTGGACTGCATGGATCAATAAGCTTCTATATAAGGGGCCTTGCATGTATGTGAGTGAGTGACTTGCCGTTACTTTCCACCATCGTTTTCATTCTCCTTCTTTCCCCTTTTGCATTTAAGGGACATAGAAATTGTACCTCTGGGACTGTGGAATATATATACAATCACTGGCTTAGAATCAATAAAGAGTTTTAAATTGTTTCTGGTCTCTTCCTGGCCCGTTTGTTGTGAGTGTGTGATTTCCCCAGACCGCCAGGGCAGCGTGCTCACTGGCAGCAGCAGGATTGGTTGGCCGTGCATGTAAATAAATCAATACATTCAGAGCAGCTTCATCATGTATTGAATATGATATCAACATCCATAATGCTTCCTTTCTGCCAAGAAGAGAGCCTGGGGACAGGGAGGGGCTAAAGGGGGGAGGGGCTAAGTGGGGAGGGGCTAAAGGGGGGCAGCCTGGTTTAAGGAAGCCAGCTTAAAGTGCATTGCCCGTTATGAGCAAAGCAAGGGCTTTGAGCAAAGTCTTTGTTTATTGTCTTGATGTCGCAGTGAAAACACGAGAGACATGTAACCGTTGGGCGGCAGAAATATCGAAATGTTCAAAGGAGATAAAACTGGATTTTGCGTTCCATGTTAACTTAGCAGGACTTGTTTACGGAGTCTGTGAAATGCACGTTCCTCTTAAACAGTGTAAGTGCAGTTATTCAAGATCCCTCGAGTCCTGTGATGGCGTGTCTGACACTAATGATGTGAGCGCCGGTCCTGTTTCTTTATGTACCTCTTGACTCATGGTTGCTCATTTCGTTATTGCTGTCCAGTGGTGGTAGAGCAGCCTACATGGAAAGTCACCTGCTAATGGAGTCATTTTTAGTCTCCTTCTCTCTCTTTCTCTCTATCTGTCTCTCCCCCCCTCTCTCTCTCTCTCCCTCCCTTCCTCTCTCTCTCTCTCGTTGCTCTTCCCACTTCTCATGCCACTTCCCTCTTGCTGTACCCTCCTGACATGATTTGAAGTGCTGCTAGATTTAGATACACTTTTTTGAGCAGGCAATTTTGTCAGATGTTTGACCTTTCCCATTTTCCCAAGGCCTTATGTGAGATTAGATCTCTCCTGCAGCCTTCCTAACAATGAGATTGGACTTGTTTAAGATTTATCGTCATATCACGTTTGGTCACCTCAGCGTCCCCGTCGGGAGGCCTGTTGTCATGGGCACGCTTTGGGACACCGCCGCCCTCTCCAGTGGGCGGAGAAATAGAAGTTTCAGTTCTGGTGCATGGCATTATGCAGCAATAGAGACCCTACCTGTGTCTCGACTCTAATCTCTGAGAAGAGCTCATGGTAGATTGGTCCAGGCCCTGCATAATGAAATCAGCAGCCTCCTCATTAGCATTGGAGGCGGGGAGAAGCAGAAAGCCCCGCCCACTGCAGCCCGGCTGGGTGGAGGGATGCAGATGAGCGGCGGGCGGCTTGACAGGTGCGCTAATTACTAGAGATGGAGCGGGGAAGTTGGCGAAGCTCCGCCCCCTGGACCGGGTTGTTCACCTCCATCTCCTACGTCTCTGGTGCAGCAAAATCTGTTCTGGCCCGATAACCCTGCTGGGAGCTGCCCCCTCTCACACCAGCTCAGAGACCACACCAGCTCCACCCTGGAGCCCCCAGACACCGCATACAAGATGGAGGAGAGAGAGCGTCAACACACACACACACACACACACACACACACACACACACACACACACACAAAACCAGCACCAAGAGAGCAAAAGGGAGGATAGATTTAAAAGAAGTAAATTGGAAAATCAAATGAGGGCTTTAGGCAGGCAGCGAGACTTGCAGAGCCGTCCGCCGGGGTCGCCGAGCCTCATCCATCATGTCCCACAAGTAGTCAATTCCTCTAGTATCTGTAAATGTTTTCAGATATTAGCCAATTTATATGCTCCGAGATTCATCATGGAAAATCAGCTTGAGCAGCGTGTGGTATCAGGGCCCGTCTCTCCCCCAGCGCCGTGAGCTTTGATGTACGAGCTCGGCTGAAACACACCGGCTTGAGCGGCGGAACTGCGGGTGGGGGGGGAGGGGGGGGGGTGCATCGTCGTGGGGGGGGGCAGAGAAAA
The DNA here is from genome assembly GCF_052324685.1 of Brachyhypopomus gauderio. Lineage (NCBI taxonomy): Eukaryota > Metazoa > Chordata > Actinopteri > Gymnotiformes > Hypopomidae > Brachyhypopomus > Brachyhypopomus gauderio. Next base: position 59,093 of record NW_027507050.1, on the reverse strand, counting down.
AACGCGGGTTATTTTAATTAATAAACAAACTTGCATAGGAGCTCATCAGTGTCAGGGGCAATAATGCTCGTCATCCATTATTGTTTATTAAGGTCCTCCCTCAACAAATGCTGCTTCCTAATGAGGTTTCAATTTTTTTGATTTAGATAATGACTTTTTCATCCTGGTGGAGAAGAGGGAGGAGATGTAAACGATAGGCCTGCAGGGGGCGCTGAATCATACGGGGGTTAGGCACGTTCCTTCCGCCCCATCCATCATTCCATCACAGCCCGGTGAAGGTGCTCGTGTTCCTGCATGCGTTCTCCCTTTGGTAAACACGGGGACCCGTGTTCATGTACCGGTCCCGGAGGAGTAGACGCGTCCCTCTTTAGCACCGCCCCCCCTCCCCCAGCCCCCCCCCCACCACCACCGCACGCTTCCTCTGATAAGGATACCTCAGTCACAATTTATGCCGACGCGGGACAATCACAATAAATTTTGTGTGTGTTTACAGTGCTCTGTTGTGTGTTGTTAAGTCGTTCTGCGGGGCTCTGTGTGTGTGTGTGTGTGTGCACGTGTGTGTCGGTGGGGCGCGCGCGGGCGTGTTTTGAGCGTGTGCGTAAGGCGGAGGCATCTTTAATAAATGTCTGCTGATGTGGGAGAGGCTGCACTGGAGCGAGGACGCCGGGCCCTGTTGTTATTTACTGGGCTGTTTGGGCTCGGCGACAGATCCACGACTGCAAATGGCATTAGGCCCCGTGATGAATGAGCATTAGGCTAAACTCATTTTAAAAGCAGCCTGATTTATTAGCGCGCGGCTCTTCCGTTTTCATCAGGTCAGCGCACGGCTGAAGCCTCACAATGTCAGCTCCAAGGTCCCCTCGCCACAATTATTTTTAACCCCATCCATCAGAAAACGGGGACTGGGGGGGGGGGGGGGGGTCACTTATCATGTCCCGCACAAAAGAGAAAACATCAGGCAAATGAAAAGGCCGCATGGAGTCCGTGAGCGATACGCCACGCGTGTGAGGCACCAAAATTTGATGGTGGTCAACCTCCAATTATGAGCGCTAGTAAGACAAGAGCTTTAATGGCTGCTGTTTGCCTTGAGGGAGGTTTATTACAGGCTTCTGTTTTGCAGGAGCAGCGTCAAATCTATAAAACTACCATTAGGAGGGGAAAAATCAATCAAAATGCCATTAAAGTGGAATAAGTTGCCAATATTGCTGATGTGGTTGTGGGTCCTTTGATTTTCTTTCAGATTATTAGGCCCAGTCGAGTAGTGACTTTGTTAAGGGAAACGAGTGTTGTTGGGAGTAATATGTCTCCCAGCTTCATAAAGTTTGCTGCCTCATATTTCCCGCTTTATTGATTATCCATTATCATTTGTCACGAGGTGTCCTAACTCAGGGGGAAAATATAACCCTTTTCCTTCAGCGCCGAGCGTCAGTGGGGCCCGTATAGATCCGCCTTGCGGAGGGCACTGATCTGGAGAAAAACGAGTGGTGGCCTGGGGGCCCACCCACATCCGACGGGTCCCCTGGGGGGGGGGGGGGGGGGGGGGGGGGGGGGCAGACTCCTCCTCACGGCCGGACCCCCGCACCCGCTTAGACG
>NW_027507050.1:0-52500 GCF_052324685.1 Brachyhypopomus gauderio | reverse complement strand
TGGATTAAAGCAGTTTGTGAATTGACTGTGAATAATTAAAGCTATTTGTAGGTGTAGTTGGTAAATTGGTTTTTGCCCATTGCTGTATATATGGAATGAACTTTAAATTCATGATGGTGTAAACCTCATGTAATATCTATACAATGTAATAGTTTGCATTTGAACATTAATCTCGCCATAGAGAGATACATATTGATCTCCCAACACCTGCCTAAGTCTTATAGTGTTGAAAGGCTCAAGGTCGAAATGGTGAGTGGTCAGGTGTGAAATTCTCTTTCCCCTCCCGTCTCACTACCCCAGAGAAGGAAGGGCCCTTAAAATCCCTCTCTCTGTCATTAAGAAGATATCATTTATTTGAGCCCGAGTGCTGACCTTACTGGGGGGCGTCCGGGAGGACTGTTCTAAAACTGTCAAAGTTTGTGTGCGGGGGCCACCTGGCCAGCCTACCCCAGCTGATAAATGGATTGGAAATAAGCTCCCCAACACTCGGGACGGCCCATTAATTTTAATCAAAGGTGATGTAAAAAGGGGGATCGGCACCGCGTGACAATGTCAACAGCTCAGGAGGTGTGGAGAGCGGGAGCGTGCCGGCCCGGACCCCCTCGCTGCCCGAGACCTTCGTCTTCTCTTCCCCCTCACCCCATTAGTCGAGCTTGGCTGGAGACGGAGGGGCCGGCCGGGCGGAATTGAATGACCTGGTCAGCCCGAGATTTAATGGAGAAATCAGGTGTTCCGCGGATAATGGTGGAGCCGCGTCAGAAGTCAAGGACAATGGTGGAGGCGGGCGCGCGCACGAGGGGTCACGCCTGGCGCTCGCTGCCACACCGGGACCCGTCCTTCCTCGTCTTTATGGGGCCCGTGGGCCGCGCACCCCCCCACCCACACCTGCAGCTGGCGGGGGTGGTGGTGGAGGTGGTGGTGCCGGCGGACCACTGGCAGGTACGAGGCCCGTCCTCTCGCCCCGGCTGGAGACGGAGGCCGCCGCTTCGGGCCTGAGCGTCCTCGCCCTCTCCGCCTGGGAGGAAGTGAAGATATAACCCAGGTGGGCCGCACGCGTCCGTCTTTGGGTCTTCTCGGTCTTTCGTTATCCCCACCCCCCCCTCGCTTTTTCATTCAGGCTCTGTGTGAAGTTTTGGGTCAGTGCTCTGGAGGCAAGCAGCCCACTCTGAGCTGTGTTCTGAGCCCCCTTCTCAAGTGTAGTAAAGGTCACTTTTGTCACTTCGGCACCTGCTGACGGCCTTTTGTGGAATTTGTTTGGTGCCCGTGTAAGTAATTGCCTTACAATGTTTCTCCTCAGATGAGAATCAGCTACGGGCCAAAGGTTATGACAAGACCCCTGATATTATCCTGGAGGTCCCTATTGGTGAGTTACTTACAATTGTTTGGCTTTGCTAAGCTTAGTCAGCATTGACTGTTATGGGTCTGCAGTTAGTTATCCTCGACACAATAACGTGTCAGGCTGATATTACAGCAGTGCCATTCTGTTTTCTCATGAGGATTTTCAGATGTACAAAATCAAAGCAGTTTTGCATGAAAATACCCTATGTGGCCCCCAAAGGAAGCTTTTTTCCCCTTCGTATGGTTTGCTTGAGTCAAGCCCATAACGGAGAGGTTGGCGATGCCTTCATGAGTATCTGATACAGTGGGTGCACTATCATCGTGGCCAGGCAGGGCCCACACGAGCTCCTTCCCTGACAGGTGATTGGTTCCTCGTTGTTTCCCCAGCTGTTGAAGGCCACATTGTGCACTGGATCGAGAGCAAAGCCTCATTTGGAGATGAACACAGCCATCGCACCTACCTGAATGAGCAGTTCTGGAGCTACTGGAACAGGTAGGCCCAACCACCAGGCCCACCGCACCTCCCACAGTCCTGGGCCCCACGCGGCCACTGCTCTAAACAGCAAAGGCTTTTCATAGCATTATAAAATCACTATGTAAATAAAGCCATCATACACCTTGTATCTTTTCTTTGTTTTTCAACTTTAATTTAGTCTTTTCTTGCGCAATTTAGACATGCTAAAGCTATTAAGTTAACGGTGGTCATCTCTTCCTGTGTATTGTGTTCTTTGAGAATAATCAAGCCCATCGTCATACACAGTGTTGCATATGTGTTGAGTTAAAGTAAATTAAAACCCAAAAGCTTCGAATAATACGTAGATGGCGGCTGTTTTTTGTTTCCAAGAAAGCCCAGTATCCACTCTGGGCCATTACACTCCTGCTACATCGTTGCGACATCACAATATTAATTGTTCCTGGTAATAACCAATTTTGTATAAAACCATACATCATTACTCCGGCTAACCCTAAGTATTTCCATGTCTGGTGTGTCAGGTGGAGAGGGTAGCGGGGTGAGCTATCTGTGAGGTCTGTGCGTGTCTCTCTGGGCCACAGGAACAGCCCGTGGCCTTGTTGGGCCCGAGCCTGTGTGTAAAGACAGATCTCCACAGCAGGGAAATGAAATCACCTCCTACTCCGCCGTCTCTCTGTGTGTTTCCTGCGCATCTGTATGTGTGGGGGTGTACAGGCGTGATGGGGCAGGGGCTCGTTTGGTCCTGGGAGAGAAGGTGGTGTGTAAAGCGGGTCTGCAGTAGGCCTTCCAGGCTACAGTCTCTGTGTTTGAGCTTAATGTAAACAGCTGCTTTTGGTTTCTGCTAAAGCCTTCTTTTCCAAATGATTCATTTCCGTTGCGACGCACTCTGCACAAAACAACGCACGAGTGTACGCAGCATGAAACGATCTTTGTCACACGCACTCGCGCACACACTCCGGGTGTTATAGGGTGTGGTGTGTGGGGAAAGAATGCACAACCCTACTAGGTCCTACCTCCCCACAACCCCACTAGGTCCTACCTCCCCACAACCCCACTAGGTCCTACCCCCCCCACAACCCCACTAGATCCTACCCCCCCACAACCCCACTAGGTCCTACCCCCCCACAACCCCACTAGATCCTACCCCCCCACAACCCCACTAGGTCCTACCCCCCCACAACCCCACTAGATCCTACCCCCCCACAACCCCACTAGGTCCTACCCCCCCCCACAACCCCACTAGGTCCTACCCCCCCACAACCCCACTAGGTCCTACCCCCCCCCCCCCCCCCCCCCACAACCCCACTAGGTCCTACCCCCCCACAACCCCACTAGGTCCTACCCCCCCACAACCCCACTAGATCCTACCCCCCCCACAACCCCACTAGGTCCTACCCCCCCCACAACCCCACTAGGTCCTACCCCCCCCCCCCCCCCCCCCCCCACAACCCCACTAGGTCTTGTCTGTGGTTCCTAGTTCCTAGCTTCCTCCTCTGTAATCACATTTTTGTCTGGGTTCAACACAGTGAAATCTTTCTTTAGGAGCTCCACGTTGTGTATCTCACGGGGCTGTGTTAGCTTGCAGAACAAATGGGCAGTGTGTGTGTGTGTGTGTGTGTGTGTGTGTGTGTGTGTGTGTGTGTGTGTGTGTGTGTGTGTGTGTGTGGCTGCGGAGGGGGAGGTGCTCACACACTCCGTCTGCGCAGCTGAAAGGTCACCCCCGCTAACCATGCTGCGGCTGACGGCCGGCCGACACGCTGTGACACACGGGGAACAGAGGCCACAGCACCTGACCTGGGAACAGTGTCCGTTAGACAGACACTCTCACCGCGCCTGACCTGGGAACAGTGTCTGTTAGACAGACACTCTCACCGCGCCTGACCTGGGAACAGTGTCCGTTAGACAGACACTCTCACCGCGCCTGACCTGGGAACAGTGTCTGTTAGACAGACACTCTCACCGCGCCTGACCTGGGAACAGTGTCCGTTAGACAGACACTCTCACCGCGCCTGACCTGGGAACAGTGTCCGTTAGACAGACACTCTCACCGCGCCTGACCTGGGAAAAGTGTCCGTTAGACAGACACTCTCACCGCGCCCGCAGCCTCCATCACCACTCAACTCCAAGCATTACCCCTAATGCCTCGCCTGTCTTAGCAGTACCTGTTCTGTTACGAACCGGACAGCCGTAATCTTGTCACAGGAGATTCAGAGATTCACCTCTGAGCATGAAGCGATGCTGGATTTTCGAACTTGGGGACATGTGGTGACATGACAAGCAGCTTGGGCAGGAGAGGTCCACCCTCACGTCTGCCCAGCGCTGTCTGCTGAATGCCCAGTGATGTCTGCTGAATGTTACTTGATGGCTAGGTCATCGCCTTTAGAGCAGGAGATTAGTAAAGTGATTAATGTCGTTACACTGATGAGCCGTGCGACTGGCAGTCCTGCTCTGCTCTGTCCCCACACTTCATGTAGTGGTCACCCCAGGTGCCATCAGGCCGGCAGGGCCCTCTCAGACTATTGTGAGTGGACTTCACCTTCCAAATGACATGGTCACTACTCTTTCTCGTCTTATTTTTATTTTTACGGTGTAGCCTGATTTCCTTAACAGACGAGCGCGTCTCTGTGACGATGGTTCCTCAAACTGTGCAGAGGGGTCGAACAGAACCCCTCAGCGACGACAAGGTCATAAGCAAATGTGTGTTTTATTTTCCCCGTTTTGTGGGGTTTTGTTTGGAAGTGGCGCAGGCAGGAACGGCAGGCGGAGGCGTGGAGTCGGGAATCGGGAGTCACTGGAGTGTGATAAGCTCAGCTTTGAACACTTCAGCTCCTAGCGAGCCTCATTAAATACCTCAAAAAGTTGTTGACCAGAATATATTGGCCGGCGACTGGGAACATTCCTAGACTGTGAGGAAGGCAGCGTTTAATGAGACAACACTTGGAGGGAAACGGCTCTAGTCAATCAAACGTGACGTGACTTATGACCAAAAACATGTGCCATCTTCCCACTGCGCTCTGTGATGAGAGACACAGGCCCTGTAGACGCTCAGGACGCCTGCTCTGATTTACCAGCAGTGCTCATTGTATCTGATGCAGTGGTATCTGTAATGATAGATGCGCTTTAATGGATGTGGTTTTAGAGATGCGGATTCTGACATGAAAACGTAACGTACATGGCGGTGAGCGACCTTCATGTCGGCATTCAGGAGTAGCTTTGTTGCGCAGGCACGGAGGGACCTGACAGGGCTCATTCCGTCATGTTTGTGGGCCGTCTCACCCGATAAACTCTGCCCCGTCGGATAAAAAAAAAATGTCAATCCCTTCAAAACCCACCTTTAGCAGTCCCCTTGTAATTTTTAATTGACATTTACATCTGACATTTTGAATGCAGTCTCCCACTGTTAGGCCTTCTTTGTGGGCCAACCCTCACTCCCCCTGATCCAGCAGAGCCCGCCTCCTCTCCACCGCCCGCCCAATTGATGTCATCGCAATGAGAGTGATGGGCTGACATCACCAAGACTTCATATGCTTTCGTATGGAGGTTGCGGGCCTTTTTTTCAGAAAGGAATTAGTTCAGTTGTCCCGTTAGAAGAAACAAAAACTGACAGAGAGCCAAAATCACGGAGGCTTTCTCTCAGAGTGACCTTCCAAACATGGCGTCGGCTGTTCGTAATGACCGCGCCTCTCCTGAGAGACAGCTCCAGTGATCTCCAATGCTTTGAACTAATGCCAGCTCTTGTATCCGCTAATAATTGTTCTTCATTTATCCTTTAGCAAAAAAAAAGAGAAAGATGGACAGAAAAAAGAAGTGAGGAAGCATGAAGTGTTTTCCTCAGAATGACACAACTAATTTTCTCTCTGCAGCCCCCACCAGCAATATTCATCATCCAAACAATAGCCCCGACGAAACCCTAACCTCATAATACACGCTTCTCAGTGGAGTGGGGGTAATGACGCTTTGCCTGAGAGGGCTGAAGTGGGTGGGGGGAGGGTGGGGGGAGCAAACGAAGATGAAGGGGAGAGAAAAGGCTGTTCAGGCCCGCTGGCTGGATGTGGCGGTGGAAAAGCCTCTGGTCTCGTCTTCCCATCAATCTTCTGCGCTGACTTCTCCAGTGCCAGAGAGCCGTGCGACGGATGAGTTGATAATTGAGTTATCCATCTCCCCCAACTATCAGAGTTGCATAAAAATTATTCACCTGATGTTGAATATTAAGCACATAATAAGCCGTGTGTGTGTTTTAGGGGAAGTGAGTGTAGTTCAACACAGCGCGGAATGAAATACGACTCCCAGGATTCCTGATGCCGCCATCTCGGACACAGGGCGGGGCAAGGCAGCCGGTCGTGGAGAGGCTTTGGATAAATAAAAACCCATGCAGAGTTGAAATGGGATTAAACATGCCATTTTTCAGTCACGTTACTCCCAATGTGAGTTGGGGATTTTAAGCCCCGCCTCTCCCAGCCTCTCCATCAGCTCTTTGGGCACTGCCCTCTTTGGCTTGACGAGCACTGCTACCATCATGTTTGTTGTGCTTACTGACCTAAAGCAAAAAGGAGGCACCATCTCATCCCCGCCTGCCCAGTCATGGTATGAATCGTCAGCTCCGTTCTAGGCCGGTAAGGCGACGTCAACATCGTGCGTGCCACTGCGGACCGAGTCTTCAGACCAGTGCGGTTCTCGTTTAGGTCAACGCAGTACAACTCGCCCTGTGATGCTCTCCTCGTGACTTACTTCATTCAAAAATGTATCTCAATCTTCTTCGTATTTTTTTTCCTTCGCACAGGAGAAAACGAGGTTGTTTGTGTGTGTGTGTTGGGTTGTGTGTGTGCGCGAGTGAAGGGGTCCGGCGGTGTTTGAGCGGGGCTGGCCGTCGGCCGGAGCCCACAGCCAATCAGCGGTGGAAGCCTCGTGCTTTGGATGTGTCAGCGCTGGAAATGTTAGCGCTCCTAATGGAGGCTTGAAAAGGTTAGATCTGATAAAGAGCTGTCAGAGGTTGACAAAAATGATTTATGGCAATATAATAGGACAGTATGGCTCATTTCTCCCTCATATAAAATGGGGTTAAGACTTTTGGATTTGTCATATACATCACACGGTTTGACGGCCCGGAAGTGGCTGACGCGATCACGTGCACGTCTGTGTCACTCTGTTTCTTTGTGGCTATTATGGCTGATGACTTAAATAATCACTTCAGGTAAGGGTCGGCACCTAACGAATGTTCACGAGTGTCGTCAGACGTTTGCGGCCGTATACTGAGCCAGCAAAATCCCCACTTCACTGTTCAGGGTCCCTGTAGGTTAATGGGGGATTTAACCTGATCACACAATATTCAAACTATCATTTGAAAATATTTGTTCACTGGCTTGAATGTATAAAAACAATTTCTTTCTTTTAATTTGAGGCCCCTTTGTTGACTTACCTCCAGTCTGACAGTTCTTGACCACCTCAAACTTTTTCCAATTAATTTTGTTCTTAATGTCCTCGGTTTTACTGGAGAATTGGATGATAACTCTGTGAGAGGCTCAGGCTGTTCAATCAGATAGCCCTGACATGAAAATGAATTTTTTGATACCAGAAATTGGACAGTGTGCTCATTTTAATGGCAATGTCCATCATGCTCTCATACCCATACACGTAAGGCCAAGAATACCGCATTAATAAATACACGCTGGAAATACTTCTGAAGCAAAATGCTCCCCTCTGTTCTTGTGCGCACGCATGCGTGTGTGTGCTTGTGGCACAAATGGCCAGTGTGTGTATTTTGCCCGGATGGATGTTTTGGGGGTATAGGTGTACCGGCCCACAGAAGGCTGTCAGCGGGGGGCGAACAGACAGAGCGTGTCACCTGAGAGAGAGGTCACCGGCCCCACGGCCCCGCCTCCCCTGATCCCGATGAGGGTGGACATCAGTGGACTAACCCCTGAGGACAGTCCCCTCTGCCGCTGTCATCTGCGACACACATACAAGCACACGCGCTTGCCCGAAAGCCAAGAGCCACGGTGACTTCCCGACATCTTCAATGTCCGCTCAACTCGTAGATGGGGATTTTATTCAGGTGCAAGGTGCACGGTTTACAGTAATGTGGATGTGGTTTAGCTAAAGTGAATGTTTTGGATTTATTTTTGGATTTGGCTATGGGGGGGGGGGGATTCTGCAGACTCTTTTCTGGCTCATGTTGATTCTACAGCCATGATGTTTTCATCCTCTGTCTCGTCCCATGCTGATCAGCGCCAGTCCTTTGTGCTCAGTATCTCAAACCATCCGTTTGGCTGGGAACTCGTGGACGTGTGCCCTCGTGGACGTGTGCCCTCGTGGACGTGTGCCCTGCACGGTGCAGAATGCCCTTGTGACAGTTTAATCGTTAGGAGCTTTAGAGAAATAAAGTTGACATGCGATGACTTCTCGGAATTTGCGACCCTCTGTGCATGACATTTAGCGCCGCGGCACGCCCAAATGTAACGCAAGACGTATGACGGACAGTTCGGAATACTAATGGCAAATGACAAGGCGGTTTCATGCTTTAAGGGTTTCAATGCATATTTAGGCGCATTGTTTAACAGCTCCGCATGTAATCCAGGAGCTCTGGTGTCCCAGTGGCCGTGGGGCTTTTTCCTCCACACAGCCTCCACTTAACTTATTTATCCCCGGGTGGAGGAGGTGGGGGGGGAGCTGCTGACGCATTATATGGATTTGTCGTGTAAATTGAGGTTAAGAACAGCTTTGATGCACAGGAGGTGTGCAGTCAAACACCACCACGGGGACACACATGCACCCGGCGGAGGTTTGTGAAGTCTCTCGACTGACGTTTTGAAGTTGGAGCGAAAGCCTGATGTGATTGGGGGCGAGGACATGCTTTTGCAGTGGATTCCTCTTTAGTTCTGGAGGTTTTCGGTGAATGTAGCGTTTTCCCCTCAGCAGATTGATATTCATGTCATTAGGGGTAAAGAAGCACACGCGTGAGTTCTCCGCGTTCTCCCCCATCCTTCATCGGGTTCTCCTGGCCCAGCCACCCGGCCCACGTCCACTGACCTCCCGCCTTTCATTCCAGCCAGAAGTCAGTGACATTTGTCATCCTGCTGAGATCTTGTCTGGGGCACTGTGACTTTATTAAAACTGCTCTTTGTGAGACCCCAACCTTAAGGGACAATTCTGATGGCTGAAATGGTTTTGAGCGCCTGTCTGATCCCAGAGATGGTTGAACCACAGAACTCTTCTTCACCTGCCACTAAATACATCAGACACGTGGAACATATACAGCAGTATTTAACACACTGATTGCAGCAGTATGTCAGCACACGGAGGTGAGGGCCTTTTCTAAGGTGTAAGGGCTTCAGAGGTTTTATATGGTATTCTTTAAATGCCCTAATTATGCTAAGATGTACAAATCTTTTTTAAGAAGCAGATTGTACTGTAGTTTGAATGTATGTTTTTATGATATGGTTTTATGGTTTCATGGTAGTAATTGAAAGAGCGTTCAGCAGTGATTTTGCTTCATTTTTTTGTGTATTTTTTTCACACTAATACAAGTATGTTTTTTGTGTGTTGTTATTTGTTTTGAGGAATTCATCTACCACCCAAATATTTATTTGTTTGTTTGCTGTAGACTTGTATGTTGTTATGTATAGTATGGAAAAGCAGTACCAAGGAAAGTGGATCACCTCTGTGCTGCTGGACTCCTGCTAGAATATATGAAACAAATCTTATGTTAGAAGTCTTAAAAAGTCTATCAGCCTTATTTGTAAGTGATGTATACTTGATCTAAAACTAATCTAAATCTATAAACAGGTTCAAATTCAGTGTATAACATCCTGGATGTGTCCATCTGTTTTAGTGTGTTCCCTGGTGTAATAGTAACCACGAGAGATGGCACCACTGAACCTTTAGCTGAAATCCTGCCATGTTGTGGGTTACTGTTCCACCAGAGGATCTTCCAGGTTAGGGAAACGTTTTAAAATGTTAGTGTGGATTGTATAGCTTCCCGGTAATGGCCATATAGAATATAGCAGAGCATGCTGCCAAAGTCAATAATGACGCATGTGCGGAGAATCCCAGCAGTAATATGTCAGTCTGTGTGACCCCAACGTGCCCTACATTGTCTTAACGGAGTAGTGCGACACTGGCTTTTTACGTCAGAAATTAACATCTGTGCATCAGAACTTCATCCTTTTGTATTTTTACTTCATTTAGTTTGAGAATGTGCATCAGAACTTTATCCTTTTGTATTTTTACCTCATTTAGTTTGAGAATTTTGTCTTTAATACCGCTTGTGTTTGCGTATTGAGGACACGAGACCAAAACCGTAAGCCAGCCTGTGTTGCTTTTTATTGTACACTGAAATGTGAGGAATGTGAACGCACCATGCGGTCCCTCCCAGACTGGGGCGTGATGTGGCCGGGCAGTGGGGCAGTAAGATGGGCGGTGGGGCAGTAGGGCGGGCGGTGGGGCAGTAGGGCGGGCGGTGGGGCAGTAAGACGAGCGGTGGGGCAGTAGGGCGGGCGGTGGGGCAGTAAGACGGGAGGTGGGGCAGTAAGGCGGGCGGTGGGGCAGTAGGGCGGGCGGTGGGGCAGTAAGGCGGGGCGGTGGGGCAGTAAGACGGGCGGTGGGGCAGTAGGGCGGGCGGTGGGGCAGTAAGATGGGCGGTGGGGCAGTAAGATGGGCGGTGGGGCAGTAGGGCGAGCGGTGGGGCAGTAAGACGGGCGGTGGGGCAGTAAGGCGGGCGGTGGGGCAGTAGGGCGGGCGGTGGGGCAGTAAGACGGGCGGTGGGGCAGTAAGGCGGGCGGTGGGGCAGTAAGACGGGCGGTGGGGCAGTAAGGCGGGCGGTGGGGCAGTAAGACGGGCGGTGGGGCAGTAAGGCGGGCGGTGGGGCAGTAAGACGGGCGGTGGGGCAGTAAGGCGGGCGGTGGGGCAGTAAGACGGGCGGTGGGGCAGTAAGGCGGGCGGTGGGGCAGTAGGGCGGGCGGTGGGGCAGTAAGACGGGCGGTGGGGCCGGGGTGAACACCCCACTATTGTGCAGCGAGGGCCAAGGCGAGCGCTGGAGCATGAGGCCACAGCGTAGCAGCACAGAAGGACACGGCGGCCTACTTCTAATGCGGCCAGTTGAATGGAAACAATCTGTCCTTTTGTTCCCCCATAAAGCAGCCTGCTCTCCACATTTGGTCCAATGGAGTGGAAGCACAGGGGCGGGGCTTGGGAGGGCACGCTCAGAAGAGGAGTACGTCTATGAGACTTCCCTTTTTTATTTGACACCGTGAGCGTGTGATTGCTTTTGGAGCACGATTAGCTGTTTCAGGCTCACAGCTGTTCCAATACATTGATATTTATGAGGACCCAGATACACGGAGCTCTGTTTTTAGTGAATTCTCTAAGTGTCCAAAAGACAGGCTGTTCTTGTGCGTTTTTATTAGTTACTGCATGGCCAAGTTTTGTTTCAGTGAAAATGAGGGGGGGGGCATTATTAGTTTAGTGTGTGTTGGTAGAATATCACTCTATAGACTACTGGTCCACTGCTTCAGCGTCCCGCATGGTTACTTTGCTTGTTTTTGGCTTGTGCTTTTAACAACAAACAGTTCTGTAGTCTCGGTCCCCTTTGTTTGTCTGGGAGTTCAGACCCGTCATGTGTCGGTTTTACAGCAGCGGATGTTAGAGGTGGACGTGTTGAGGTGAGAGGCAGGGTGGTCCTGATAAGTGCCTGTGTATAAATAACCCGGACGTGTCCCTCTTTAAGGCCCTCGTCCCCTGTGCGGCCTCGTCCCCTTCCTGCCCCTCTCGCTCTAGCATCTCGTAGCTCACGCCCAGGCCATCAATTACAGCCCGCCGCCATCTTGTCATCCTGATCGAGGAACAGATGTTGGCCCGTTCCGACAGCCCTCATCGGGGGAACACATTGGTGAAAGGGATTGGCTCTGGGCTGCAGTATCCATAAACGTCACCCGAGGGTTAGTCGACTCTGACCGGCGCGATTTTGTGTCTGTCCTCCTGCCACGGTTGCTCCGCGGTGACCTCGTTGAACGTGATCGCGGCATGTTGGCCTGAGGTTGATTTTGTTTCTGTAGAGAGCGTCTAAGTGTTTCAGGCTGAGAGGTAACCCAAGCAAACTGAGGTTATGAAGGACAGCTAGCCTTCCAGACAGCATGCCTGTATATATCACAATTAGCAACCGCATGCTTTACAATGCTAAATATATATAAACAAGTCTTCACAAAAACAAACATGTCATGGTATACAAATCACTTCCTATATTGCATTCAGAATTGTGGGAAATGTGGCCAGGGCTTATGTCAGATAAAAGAAATGATTTATGTTTTTTTCCAGGTGTCATTTGTTAGGATTTTATTATTATAGTTCTTATTTTCCTTCTTGAATGTGACAATATTGAACATTATATAAATGAGACATTTATGAGACATCTCGTTTCCATGAATTTCTATGCATCTGTAAGTTTTTCTTCTAAACTTCCAAAACAACCGACATAGAGAGGATTTCTTATGTTTACTTTACAAAAGGAAAAGGGACCCCGGACACACTGGCCAATCTACAGTACTAATGGTATTTTTTAAAGTCATTTAATTCCACCTGTGTCTATTTATATCTGTTTTAGGTCAAACGTGGGACGTCTGCTTTTACGTCACTGAGTTTCCGGTTGAAAGTTCTTGCCTCTTGATTGCCTCGTGCGTTAAACACGGCTCGTAGCGAGAGGCCGCAGCCTAATCAGAGACAGACGAGAACTGGAGAACCGTGACCTTTGATTTCACTCTTCCATTCAGACCGACGTTTGATATCTGTCAGGTCGGCGGAGACCTTCAGCGGCGCACGCAGCATACTGTAATCAGTTGAAAGTGCTCGGCCCTTTTGATGTGTGCTGGACGCTGCTGTTCGCCGCCTGCATGGCCTGGTGGTGACCTTTGTTCTTATCCAAGCCATAAAACAGAGCCATAGAGCCCTCCCCGTGTTTCACGCCATAAGGGACCGATGACGTTGATGTGCATTCGTCAACAGCAGGAAGGGTTTTAACTTTTTTTCCCCCCCTTTTTCTTCCTCCGGGTGTCCCTGTGGTGACGCTAGATCGTGATAGCAGGGCAGGAAGAGGTGTTTTACCCCGCCGGACCACGCCACTCTGCAGAACAATGTCCGCAGTGACGTCGGGGTAATCTAGCCTCGCGTCGGCGGGATGTCTTTATCGGCTGCCGTGTGCCGTATCGGCTTGCCCCCCCCCCACAAACACACCACCCCCCTGCCCACGCCCCGCGCCGGCTTTAGCCGCGGCTCCGTCATGTATCGACTGCGAGTTTTGAGTGACCACTCTTATTTCTGTTGTGAGTTCGTATGTCAGTTGGGCTAAAGTCCCAGGGAAAATGGAGCTGTCTGGTGAAAGCTCTCTCCGATACAAGCTGCCACTTCAATTTCCACGCAGCTGTGGCTCGCCGAGATCGCCTCACTGTCCCGCCTGACTGCTCGGATTCTCTTTCCGCCACGATAATAACAAATGTGAAAACTATTAAATTCGCACAATTTGGCCACTTTTATACGGCCCTCTCCGCCTAAGTTTTCTTCCTCCAAAAACTGGCAGAAGGTAATGTGAAATGTGCTTAAGAAAAGTGATGTTTTTTCAAGCCTGGATGAAATGTTAATGTAACTGATATATACCCATTATGACAGCAGGGAATGTTTCTCAGTAATGGCTTCCACCGTTAATTGGAATCATACTGGAAGGTATGCGTTGTGATACCATTTGTAATGTGGAGGGGGGGGAATACTCCTCACCTAACCTGGCCATTAGCATCGATGGGATCTCCGTCAGTGGAGCTGCTGACAGTCGGCAGCTCACCTCAGACACCTCCCAGGCCTGGGCTGAGCGGAGCGGCCGGCCGCCTCCACTGGGAGAGGCCCTTGCTGTGGTTTCAATCAGAAACTGGGACAAACTCTTGAGTAACGATTGCAAAATATTTTTGCCTGAGCTGCCTGGGTGAAACTAAACCCTCAGGCGTAACCCTGCAGGCCTCTCTCACTCCTCCTGCCGCTGTCTTCATAATCGTGGGGCTTCATGGGAAGCGTTCGGTAGGGCTTACCTGTGCCTGTCCTCGCGGTGGAAAGAAAAAGGTCTCCTGGATCATGAGAATATTTTCACTGTTGAAATGTTGCCAGAATTAGTTTGAATGTGCGAGCAAACATCAATCAATCAATCAAATTTTATTTATATAGCGCTTTTTACAACAGTTGTTGTCACAAAGCAGCTTTACAAGTGCCGAGTCCTAGCCCCCAGTGAGCAAGCCAAGGGCGACAGTGGCAAGGAAAAACTCCCTAGTTTTTTTTTTGCATGAGGAAGAAACCTTGAGAGGAACCAAGACTCAGGGGGGGAACCCATCCTCCTCTGGCCGACACAAACATATTCTAATCAGCATTTTGAACGCTGGACTTTTGAATCGGCTGACCCTGCTGGAGAGGGGTCACATAGTTGCGACGTTGGATGTCATATTTGCTGGTGTTGATGCCACTGAATGGAAAGTTATACTCTGCCTGTCCAAAAAAGGAAAGCGGGGGGGACAAATGAGAAACTACTCCGGGGTCTTAACATGTGAAGAGTTGTAATCTTCCCAAAGTGCTTGGCCCCCTTTTTCCTGTCGGCCTTCATCTCAACTTCAACCTCCAACCCCTCCCTGCATGTATCACTGCAAACGCAGGCGGCCCACGCAGGGCTGACGTGGAGGACTCAAAGCCCCAGGGCCTTCTTCCTCTCCCTGGGGCCACCACCACCGCCTGACACCCCCCCCCCCCCCCCCCCCCCCCCCACCCGTCTCTCCTCTGCTCTCACAGACAGACTTGCAGAGGGCCCAGTCGTAAACACAGACTCCTATCACCCTCTCGCTCTTAATGACTGCCTTAACAGCACCGGCGGAGGCGGAATATGCATTGTAAATTATGTTTGACAAAGCGAGCTCTGTGGTTTTGCTGCAGCGTGTCTTTAGTGATTACTCAGACTTCCTCCCGCGGCTGATACGCTCCGAGCACCGCCAAGGTGCGGAGTCCTTATCACCGCCATTGATTTAGGGCCAACCCCCCCGTGACAGAGGTCATTGTGCGCTGAAGTTATCCATCATCCGGGCTTTTGATTGTCTCCAGAGTGTCTGCGCGTGGGATAGGCGCCATGGGAACGGGGCGGTGTGCGGAACACGGGGGCATGGGTCTGGCCCTGCAGACCCAGCAGACCCACCCGGATCAGAGCAGGTTGGGCCGCGACGCCCGGTCCCGTCTGCTGTGATTTGCAGGTGGAGGTTTGGTGTCGTGGACACCATCAGCAGACTCAAGTCCACCGTCTTCATTGATGGAAGTCTTACTGCCACCGTTTAACGTTTTCAGATTTTTATGCAATAAATCTCTTTTGCCTTGATGAAATCCTAAATGATAAAATCACCTTTCATCAGTTTGTGGACATTTGGAACATTCCACGTGAAATATTTTCCAAATATCTTTGAGTCTCTCATTTTCTGGAATATGCCAAGTGGTGCTAACATTTCCTCCTGAGAAAAGAATTTAAACATATTTCCCCATGTCAGTGTTTTTCCGATAAAAAAAAAAGTGTTATTTCAGCGGTCTGAAGATGGCTATTCATTGCCATAAATGCTGTCTGTGGCTGTATTATCTTCGATCTTAAATGTCATATTTTTTCTGGCATGAAAACTAGGAAATCCTATTTTCAAATATGCTATGATTCATAATAATATTTGCCTTTGGCCTATTTCTTGCCAAGCTTTCCCGTGGTTCCTAGAACTGCCGAAGGTTGACGGAAGACTTGTTTACGATATGCAGTATAACTTGTAAAATGTGCAGAAGGGTCTGGCGGAGGGACTGGAGCGGAGACGCTGTCACGCGGGGGGCGCGTGGTTGCTGCTCTAGAACGGTAGCGGCGGGGCGCGGTGAGCACACGTGCGGGGCGTGGTGAGCACACGTGCGGGGGGACTTCCTGCAGCTCCTAAGTGCTGGATGGCTTAAGAAATTACACTTCAGTCGCTAATCAAAACCTGGCCGGCTAGTCTGAGAACCCCGCATTTATACACTGGATTTCTGTTAAATACAAGGGCCGCTTATAACATTTTTACGGTCCTCTCCTTGCATTATATATAATTCTGCCCACCCCTCCACTCCCAGTACCCCTTCTGAAACGTGTCACATCCCATTACACAAATTTGGATATGCTAAATTACCGCAGGAGGGGCTTGGCGTGTCCCGGGATCGCCCCCTTTAACAGCGTGCTGACGCTTCACTTGTACGGGGGAAATGTAGGTCTTTAACTATTGGAAGTTGTCTCAAATTTTATCCTGTCGGAAGATGATGTGGTTTTGCAATTCAAATATTTGCTCCTTCTCCTTCGCAATGCAAACCAGCCGCTTTGAAGCCGGGGAGTTCTATCAGCGGCGGTGACAGTGTGAGTGCTTCGCCGTGACACCGTGCCAGGCAGCGTCGCACTCCCGCCCGCCGCATATTTTAAGTGGAAACGGCGAATCAAAAATGCATGCAAATGTCTGCCGATGTTTCGCATGTGAATATTTTTGATTTGCACGCTCGCATATTCAGGAGGAGTGCAAGCGGATAAACAGCATTAATCAAGGCTACTTAACATGGCCGGAGCGTGCGTCCTGCTCATAAACCAGCGCCCGAGTCAGGCCGTGTGCTTTAGCCCTCTGCTGCTCCATGTTGATGAAAGAACTGGGTAATTTGATGATGAGGGTTTTGTTTGTTTGTTTGTTTGTTTATTTGTTTGGGGGGTTAAATACACTTGAGCAGCAGGTCTTTTCAGAGGTGTCAGGAGCTGAAGCCTCTTGATTCCCCAGCCAATTAAACTTCTTCCACTTGAGTTACTTCATTACAGACAACAGGCTTTAGGGTTTTTCCTCTGTAGCCCTGACCTGAAGTGGTTCTTTGCTCATTATTACACAAACACACACCACCTCTTTAGAGGCACCAGGGAGAAAATCACCTGATTTTTTTTTCCTCCCCTTGTAGAGATTTTTTAAACCTTAAAGCACCGAACCGCCTCAAGATTATTCCTTTACAAACAAGAAATTCCTGTGAACTTTTTCTTTGCGTTCCCAGAGTGCGGTGTGCTGCACATGAAGCCCATATTCACGTCCCTCAGACCCTCCACTGGCCCTCTTCAAACATAAAGAATATATAAGACAATTAAGAATTGTCATTGCAACAAGAGCCCCCTGCTCTCAAACCCTATCATTTAATTCTTTACCCCCTTCATTCTTCCCCCAGTCTTTTTTTTTTCCACCTCCCCAACAGCAATTAATCTCATTTTTAGTACAATTTCCACCCCACTCCTGAAGTCAGGCAGACTCCCCTGTTTTGTTCCTATTTGGCTTGGTTCCTGTGCATAGTCATTAAAGGTCCAATTAACGTCACCCTTTAGCTGAAGAGTGCTCATTTTTATTGGGGAGCTGACAGTCGCCACCATGAGTGCCGCAGTGTAATATGCATTAATTGCCCCGTAACACTGGTAATTACCAGTTCTTCAAGCCTCTCAGTAAACTGTCATGCCCAGACAAGACTGCTTTGAAATAGATTACTCATTAGGGAGACCTGCCCTGTTTTCCAATGGGGCTCACAGTGTTGGCACAAAAAAAAAAAAAAAAAAAAAGATTCTGGTGCAGAACAAATAGTTGCCAAAAGCAATTTCCTATTACAACTTCCCTGTGACGGGCCTCTCTCTCTCTCTCTCTCTCTCTCTCTCTCTCTCTCTCTCTCTCTCTCTCCTTTGTGTTTCTCACCATCTCAGTCGTCACTTGGTGTGGGGGTCAGGAGCGAAGACAGAGGATCCGCGGTGGATCTACCCCTCCTCCTGTAATTGCCCCTGTCGCCCACAAAGCAGCCTCATATGGGGCATCTGCACCTTCAGCAGAGTGCCGGACACTGGAGGGGTCAGCCGTCGGGTCCGTGTGCTGCTGCTACCTGGGGCTCTGTCACGTTACCTTTACTTCCTCACGGTTGTCCTCTGTTTGATCGGACCTTTCGGCTCACTGGATGATGGCAGTGTTTTTGAAAAGGGGTCATGTGCATATATACCCACGCTGACCCAGAGCGCCTGGCTCTGCTCATAACCTTCAGCCTTCTGAGTCAGAGTATTGGCCTGTGTGCTGCCCTATAATCAGAACACGGACATCGCTAACAAGGAGTGTAACATTTGATGTCCCCTCAGTTAGTATAGCACCCCGTCCCAACTGTTAGTGCATTCACGTCGAAAACTTGTTGAACAATGTCAGAGGAGCTCGCTGAAGGAGTTTGAGGTCAGATTGTGCTACTGAGTGCTGAAAAAGGATCCCAGCACTGGGGCCACATTTCAGTTCTTGGTAGGGGACTCTTAGACATTGCTGTATCCCCCATAGTCTTTCAGTATCTAGTCCATAGGTGTTACCTTAACATAGGGAAATGTTTCTACGGTGGAAAATAGTCAATGGTAAAAGTTTTAATAGAAAAAAACTAAAATATAATGTGAAAAAAGTAAAATAAATAAAAAGTAACTAATGAAAATTTGAATAAAGTAAAAAAGATGCTGTATAGCTGTTTTTCCACCACTGAAGATAAAGAACACACACACACGCACGCACACACTTGTTTTATCTCCCTTATAGCACCTGCTTCAGGCAATCTGTTCCCACTCGTTTTAAATGAATTTTGTCACAGCCTTTCAGATTCTCACCGGGCAGTGTGCTAATGAAAGGAGATGGTACAATTTGAAGTGACCAGGTAGCAGAGAACACTGCACAGCCGAGCATGCTGGGATACCGGGAGACAAAGGAGACAGCATTCGCTTCGTCACTGATAAACCCATTACACTTCTCATTAACACGCACACACCCGGCCGCAACACACACACACACACCCCCCCACGCTGAGGTGCTCGCCGCCTCTCTCATGGATACGTGCGCGTGTTTATCTGTTTGTGTTTGGCCAGCACCTATCAAATTGTTTATGACAGGACTAATTGAGATAATTGAAGACATTAAGATTACCTGTCAGCTATGTGTGTCCAAACTCCACGTCTGGCTGACAACTAGTGACAAGTGAGGCACCCGGCAGCATCAGTCATCATGCCGTTCTCCCTGGCCGTAATAAGGACAATGGGGGCCCCACTCTAATTTGACGTGGACAGGCTTCTTGGGATGGAGGGGCCGGCTAAATGAAGTGCGGGTGGGTGTCGGGAGGGGGGCGCGGGAAGGGGGGGCGTGGTCCGGTCTGCTGGCCAGGCTAATGGAGTCCCCTTTGGCATGCTGATGGAGAGATGAAGCAATTTGAGGAGAAAAGTGAAAAGGGCTCCATCCTCCTCCTCCCCCCCCCCCAAACAAGCAGTTAGGACCATCAGAGGGCCAAGGGTCCCCTGCACCTCACCCAGCACGACGCGACCCAGAAGAGCAGAGCTGCCTGTTAGACTATTGTGAATAATTGCTGTAACACGTCGCTATTATAGTTAGCTTCTTACATCTTCGGATTAGATTCTCTCGCGCGTCTCTCACACTGTCGGCTTGTTTGTTTATGGTCGCAGTCTTTGAAGAAAGGCTGGCAGTGATGCCCCCCCCCCCCCCCCCCCCCCCCCCCTGGAGTCTACTCGGTGGCCCTAGGGAGACGTGAAGGGGACCTGGCGAGCTGCTCCTTGGCTCCTCCCCCCCCCACCAGCGGCGAATAGACGTGCGGCCCTTTGTGATGTCATCACCACCGCGCAGACGAGCTGTCAGGCGGGGCCGTCGTCCTGATGCTTGCCTTTGGAAAACGGGGTCAAACTGTCGGAGTGACAGACTGTGCACACAGTGCCCTTGACGCAACCCTCCCTCCCCTAGCACCCCCCCCCCCCCCCCCCCCCCACACACACACACACACACACACACACACACACACACACACACACACTCCCCCTCCAAATGAGCTCAAATCAATAGCAGATTGCCCAAGGACCGGTGTGTGGCGTCAGCCTGACCCTCGCGCTTTACCCACCCGTTCTTCTGTTACACGTTTCGAAGTATTTAACTTTCTGCTTGATCCCCTGACTAATGAGTGTGGCCAGTCCAGCCAGAGGAGGCTCTCCGGTGTCCCAGCAGCCCGTGGTGCGGTCAGCGTGAGCAGCAGAACCCCTGACCAGCCTCCACCCACCAGGAGCCGCAGTCCGACTCGGGTTTTGTTTGCTTTGTAAATTTTTTAAAACGACAATGAAATTTGATTTGCTCACCGGAGCCAACCCTGCCGACCGGTCCTGCGGTGTCTTCAGCAGGAGGCCCGGTGCTGCCCGTCCCGGTTCTGTACGGTCAGGTACAGATAATGCGCAGTGTTCATATTTACGCAGATGTTGTCAGAGGCGTCACTGATGCTATGAGCTAGGAAACTTGCTCGTCTGGGTACTTGGCAAAATGCCGCGAGTGTTGTAAATGTATCAGCTGTAGCTGAAGTCTGCTTCCCCTTGCCTGCCTTCATTTTGGTAGCAACAGTATGTCTGTGTACAACTACACAGTGTCTATATGTGCCTCTAAACTGTGTCTATATGTACAACATGTATCCAAAGGCCAGCGTGCCAGTGACTCATTTGCTTCAGGCTATAAGAGTATAAGTGGGTGTGCACTAGTTATTCTTGTGTGTGTGTGTGTGTGTGTGTGTGTGTGTGTGTGTGTGTGTGTGTGTGTGTGTGTGTGTGTGTGTTTCTGTGTGTGTGTACTGCCTCTCTATACCACCCACAAACTAAAGGGTCCCATGCGGAGCCAACTGGCTGCTGATGGGTCCAAATGACGCCATGGCCCCTGCGTGTCCCCATGGGGCTAAAATTACCCCCTGGAATGTAAATATGGTGCTGAGTTAGCACAAGGCTGTCGACCCCCGTCTCCAGCAGCTCTGCTCTCCGGGCCGGGGGCAGACTGGATGCCCCGCTGCCCCCCGCACCCAGGCCACCGCGCCACGCCCGACTGCTGTGTCTGCTGCCGTGATTGCTAACGTCGGTCTGCGCACAACGATTTAAAAATGGCGTCTGTGCGTTCCTCCACCTCTGCACTCTCTCCGTTCTGCCCCTGCAGGGTGTCTGGGGGTAACAATCCGTTACAGCTGCCGAATAGCTGTAAGCAATATGGGCCGAAGCAAAAGTTCAGATGGCGTGGTGCTGACATGTTGATTTAGTGGCGGTAACACCACCGTGCACCTCCAGAGGTGGCGACCTGGACGAAGGCCAGAGCTGTTTTAACACAGGCCTTCTTTCACACTGCCTGCTCTTATTTTGCGGGGCCTGGGCCCCCTCCGTGTTTTTCTCCTTGGGTGTCAGACAACCAACTTTCACACCTATTTATAAGCAGTGTAATTTACCCCTCCTTCAGCGTCCTCTTCCTCTCTATCTGAGATCCCGGGGCGGTCATTTTCAATCGCTTCGAAAAGATAAAGCCGGCCGTCCGGAGAGGCGGGAAAAGTAAACACCGTGCCTCACGTTTGCTGGCACGGCCGGGAGTTTCCGCCCTGCTTCACCCACGCGAGTGTGTGCGCTCGCGTACGAGGTCGACCGGGTCAGGCCGTTAGCCACCGCCGGCCTGGTTATCTGCCTAAGCCGTGAGACCCGGGGCGCTTGTGCGGCGTGGCAGCCGGGACGGTGCGTCCAGACTCTGCTCGGATTACACGCCGAACTGTCACTGATTACCAGCCCAGCCACAGAGGGGCTCCTGGTAAATTGGAAACACATTAGCCGGCAGGGTTAAGGGCAGGATTAGGCCACGGCTCCTAGCAGGGCCCGGCTCCACACAAAATGGAGGCCGATTGGAGGGATTTGTTCTTTCTCCCCTAAGAGATGTTGGCTAATTATCGACGGGGGCTGCCGGGAGTTTGGAGTAGCAGGTTACAGGAGCGCGTGTCCCCTTGACACGGACGCGGGAGTGCCAGGGATGCCTCACGTGCACGTTAACACCGTGGGCTGCGCTGCCCTGCTCCCACAAGGGGTGTAGAGACCTCTGATCCACTGATGGGCACGTCGTGAGAGTTCAATACATTTGGCTGTGGATACTGAGGTTTACACAGTGTGTTCATCCCTAGCTCTTATAGTGTGGGTATCAGCAAATGCCCTGAACCTGATGGGAGCATTTAAATGATGAGTGTGGTGTTTGGGTTTGAATTGATCAAGTCTAGTGGGATCCAATCAAAGTCATTTTGGAGAAAATAATTAGTCTTTCATATCACATTTCACTAGGTAGTAAAACACAGTGTCATATCTGTTAGGTAGTTTTTTTCCCATCTCCTGCAGTCCTGTAGTACTGACCTGCTTTATTCAGGAAGGATGAAGAATGACCCATGGCTGAAAAGTATAATTATTAATAATGCCTGCATTGAGTTTGCTGTTGTTGATTTTGCAATGGGCAATTTAATACATCACATCTTAGAAATGGGTTTGTGTAATGAAATGCCATATGAATGTATCATCTCTTAATGAATCTGCTCTTAAGACGTTGTAATGAAAGCTTTTGTCCATTTGCATGATGGAGAGTGTCATTTAGGGCGCTGGGGAACAGGCCGCTCCTAAAGATCGGTTGAACTCCAGGTCACCCGACACTTGATCCTGAGCGTGGGGGCGGGGAGGAGCCTGGCTCACGGGGGGAGGGGAGTGGGCGGGGCTTTCCGCTACGTGTGCGATCCCTAGCTGAACGGCGCATGTTGGGCTGTGGGGTTTTTACCAGAGCATCGTGGTGTTGGCGTGTCATGGGGGCGTCTCTGAATACTCCCCCCCCCCATATGGGTTCTGGCAGCTACTCTCCGTTTGCCTGTATCGCGCAGCTAAAACGGGTCGGGCGAACGTCGGAGCGAGTCAGAGCGTGACACGGCAGATCTGAACGGCGTGGTTGACGGCGGTAAGGCAGCTTCCCAACTAGCAGAGGCCACAGGCTCGTCTTCCATCCGCCCCCGATGCGCTTCATATTAACCGAGACCAAACGCATGAAGGGAACTGCCCCCCGGATCCATTTCCCTCCGCTCTGTGTTTTCAGGCGGGCCGTCTGCCGTCCAGGCGCGCCGGTGAAGGGCTCGTCCGGATCGCTGACCCTGCGACACCGGCCCGTCTCCCGGCCCTCCCACCCTGTCATTTCGGAGGAAATTAAGTGGCTAAAACTGGAAGTGCCATCTCCGTAGTCATTATCACGGACAGGCCAGGCGTTTATTGGATCTCACCTCACCGATGGCGTGGCGGTCATTATTACGGCGAGCGCACGATAATGAGAGCTGGGTCCTCTCACGCCGTCACAGCCGCGTGCTGGACGAGGGGCGGCGGCTTCACCTTCGTGCATTAATGAGGTCACGGCTCTTCGGTGGGCGGAGCCTCGGGCCGCCACCGGGACGGCAAGTCTGGCCGAAGGAGACGCGAGCTGTAAGAGAACCTGGGTCAGCTCTCTTCCGCCGAGTCGTCCAGGTTCCCGAGGTTTCCAATAAAAAGCCTTTTTAAAATGCGTCGTTAATCTCCCCATTCTTATTGGCCCACAGCTCCCGCGGGTCAAAATTCCAGCCCTGTCAAACAGTGTCCACGTCGCGTCCTGTCTCGAGAGCGCGTCGACAGTGGAGAGACTGTAAAAGCGTCTTCTGTTACACCTGGATCAGGACGGGATCTTTATAGCAGCCTTAAGTTCAGCAGCGGCGGTGTTCCGAGCTCATTTGGAGATCAGGCTTCGGCCCATCACGGCTCTGTGTTTTTCATGGACCTGAGAGTTGTGTCCTGGCAGGGGGGGCGTTAATGGCTGGTGATGCTGAAGAGAAGGTCGGCCCGCGCTTCTTGTTCACGCACTGCGGCATGCTGGCTCAGTTTAAACATCCTGTTTGTGTGGTGGGTGGTGTGGAGGGTGGTGTGGTGGTGTTCTGGCTGGGCTGCAGGGCCCCAGGCACACGGGCAGCGGAGGTTCTGGGCCGATATCGCCTTGCTCACAGCCTTGAGTACCCCCCCCCCCCCCACTGTCACCCAGTTCAAGCCCTATAAATAAACACCAATTAATCACCAGCAGAGAGCCAGGCCAAACCAAGGCTGTGACAGCACAACCCCCCCCCCCCCTCCTCCTCCTCCTCCTCTCTCTCCTCCTCTCTCTCCTCCTCTCTCTCTTCGGTCACTGTTGTCCAACCTAGTCGTGGAGCTGACGTCACACTGCGTATTCGGTGTAATGGTTGTCAGCACTTTGCCAGATGTGTGGCGTTTTTAACACAGGTGTATTAGGACAAGAGCTCTTTGAATTTCTTGCTTTGTGACAGCTGGGGCCAGTGGGCCCGTGGTCTCTGTTCCGCTCAGTTTGTGCTGTGTGTCATTGCAAAACTCTTTTTGTGCTGCAAACAGGAACAAAATCAGCACCGCACTTGTCCCCGACCGGTCTTCCCAGGACGTCGGCGCTCCTGGCTTTCCTCGCGGGCCCGGCGCGGCCCGGTGGCAGGAAGGTGTTCCGGGGAAGTTGCTAAGAGCTTCTCGGGGAGAAGTGGAGACGGCACGGCGGAGGGCTGTAATTAGTTATTTAATTACGATGCGATTACACGTGCACACGGAGGGGCGGAGCGGGCCGCTATAATGGCAGCTTCCTCTCTCAGCACCTCCATTTGGGCTTTTTGTTCTTAAGAGCTGTGCTCTCATTAAGCTGCCGTCTTAAGCAGCATGGCACCTGCTTCCAGTGTGAGCGTGCGCCGCTCGTTAGGGGCTAATGGCAGCGTGTCTGCCTGCTGCTCTTGCCCCGCCCGGCCCACCGCCCGCCCGCCAGCCAGAACCACCTCGCGCCAAATTAGCTCCATTTCACAAACAATTTCACCAACTCGTTATGCAGTTAGATGTTTATTGGAAGATCACCGACTAACCCCCCCCCCCAGGCGTGGAGGGTGCCAGCTTCAGGTGATAAAGCACTGGCCCACGAAATGGATCACAATTACCATCGGGCCTGTGCGTCGCTCTCCAGGTTATTTATGGAAGCCTTTTATTGAGTTTTTTAGTATGTGTTTTTAAACGTGCACGAGCGTGTCTCCTTTAGCCCGAGAACCCTGAAGTTCCCTCATTTGCCCTACAGTCCCGCCACAGACAGTAACCCAAGTGTCGTACTGGCCTTTATTTCCAACTAAGGATTTTTATCTCAAGGTCTCTCTGGCATGAACTTTATTAATTCAAAATAGAATTCAAACTCCATTTGTTTTCTTTATGGCACCGCGGCGGTGACACTGCTCCCCAGTGTTTATAATTTTGCTTGTTTCAATTTGTGCCTGGCCGCCCCTGACAACCCAGGGACGTGATGTATCGCACACTTGTGCCTTATCTGTTGATGTACAGTTTTAACCTTTTCAGAAGGTTGCTCTCCTCCTCCCGCTCCTCTGGCCCCGCCCCCTCACCCCCAGCCCACCTGACCTTGCCGAGCGCTATACGCCGACGCTCAATAAAAGTCCGTCATAACCCCCTCTCCAAAGTTATCTAATGTAAATGTTTAGATTTTGTTTCCATAACATTTCCATAAAAAGAATGGCCCTCCGTACGGTGGAGGAGCGCGGAGCGGGAGTCTGGGAGCGGGGGAGGGGGGGCGGCGTGCTCCTACGGACGGCTCTGCTCGGAGGCTCAGCTATGTGTGACTTTGTGCTGAACTTGCAGTGCATCTGGGCCCTCTCTCTCCAGGCCTGTTAGTCTTGGCCTGTATGCCCAGAGATGCTGGACTGTAAATCACAGCCTGTAAAGCAGGGAATGCACGGTCGCATGTGCTCGCTCCGCCCGGGATCTGCACCCCCTGCACCTCTGGTGGGGGGCGGAGGTGGAGGTGGAGGTGGAGGTGGGGGTGTGGGTGGGGGGGGGTTCAGGTTATTTATACACTCTAGTCGCCCCCGTCACGTCCGGCACGGGTCAAGCGGTTCATTATTTATAGGCACAGCGACGTGTAGCAGCCAGGAAGCAGTGATGAGAGTGAGGATGATGAAGGTCATAAGAACCGTGCCCAGGATGGCGGGGTTGGCGTTGGCGCTGGTGGTGTTGGTGATGACCATGGTGTCTAAGGTGCGTACGAGAGCGATGCACATAACCCCAACTACCTTGTCGATAGCGATGGCCGCACTGCGTTGATGGCGTAATTGATCGCAGTTGGAAGCCTATGAACTGTTCCTGAGGGGCTGAACTTCCTGCTGTGCCCCATAGTCTGTTAGGCGGCTTCCTGTCTGCCTCTAAGCCCCATTTACTGTCTCTGGACAGTGTCTGTCACTAAATTATGCTGTTTCCAACCTGGATTTGTGTGCGTCTCTACACTTACGGCAAAAGCAGCTCAACTCTAACATGGCTTTACATCTGAACCTCAAAGTTCAAAGAGCAGCGATGCGCTGTTCTCGATGGAAGAGTTCACTACCTTCTACGGGGCACAGTAAATGCCTCCACCGCTGATTAATGGGACCTGAAGAAAACTGGGAAACAGCGCAGTGTTGAAGCGTGGCGTTGTTGAAGCGTGGCGTTGTTGAAGCGCGGCTGTGTTGAAGCGCGGCTGTGTTGAAGCGCGGCGGTGTTGAAGCGCGGCGGTGTTGAAGCGCGGCGGTGTTAGAGCGCGGCGGTGTTGGAGCGCGGCGGTGTTGAAGCGCGGCGTTGTTGAAGCGCGGCGTTGTTGAAGCGCGGCGTTGTTGAAGCGCGGCGTTGTTGAAGCGCGGCGGTGTTGAAGCGCGGCGGTGTTGAAGCGCGGCGGTGTTTGAGCATGCGGCAGTGTTTTGAGAGCGCCGGTGTTTGAGCGTGGCGGTGTCTGAGTGTGGCGGTGTTTGAGCACGCGGCGGTGTTTGAGAGCATGCTGGTGTTTGAGCGTGGCAGTGTTTGAGTGTGTGGCGGTGTTTGAGCGTGGCGGTGTTTGAGCGTGGCGGTGTCTGAGTGTGGCGGTGTTTGAGCACGCGGCGGTGTTTGAGAGCATGCTGGTGTTTGAGCGTGGCAGTGTTTGAGTGTGTGGCGGTGTTTGAGAGCATGCTGGTGTTTGAGCGTGGCAGTGTTTGAGCAGGCGGCGGTGTTTGAGCGTTCGGCGGTGTTGAAGCGCGGCGGTGTTGAAGCGCGGCGGTGTTGAAGCGCGGCGGTGTTGAAGCGCGGCGTTGTTGAAGCGCGGCGGTGTTGAAGCGCGGAGTGGTTGAAGCGCGGCGTTGTTGAAGCGCGGCGTTGTTGAAGCGCGGCGTTGTTGAAGCGCGGCGTTGTTGGAGCGCGGCGTTGTTGAAGCGCGGCGGTGTTGGAGCGCGGCGGTGTTGGAGCGCGGCGTTGTTGGAGCGCGGCGTTGTTGGAGCGCGACGGTGTTTGAGCGCGGCTGTGTTGAAGCGCGGCGTTGTTGGAGCGCGGCGTTGTTGGAGCGTGGCGGTGTTGGAGCGCGGCGGTGTTGAAGCGCGGCGTTGTTGAAGCGCGGCGTTGTTGGAGCGCGGCGTTGTTGGAGCGCGGCGTTGTTGGAGCGCGGCGTTGTTGGAGCGCGGCGTTGTTGAAGCGCGGCTGTGTTTGAGCGCGTGGCGGTGTTTGAGCGCGTGGCGGTGTTTGAGCGCGTGGCGGTGTTTGAGCGCACGACAGTGTTTGAGCATGCGGCAGTGTTTTGAGAGCGCCGGTGTTTGAGCGTGGCGGTGTCTGAGTGTGGCGGTGTTTGAGCACGCGGCGGTGTTTGAGAGCATGCTGGTGTTTGAGCGTGGCAGTGTTTGAGTGTGTGGCGGTGTTTGAGAGCATGCTGGTGTTTGAGCGTGGCAGTGTTTGAGTGTGTGGCAGTGTTTGAGAGCATACTGGTGTTTGAGCAGGCGGCGGTGTTTGAGCAGGCGGCGGTGTTTGAGCGTTCGGCGGTGGATTGAGCATGCGGCAGTGTTTTGAGCGTGGCGGTGTTTGAGCGTGGCGGTGTTTGAGCGTGCGGCGGTGTTTGAGAGCATGCCGGTGTTTGAGCGTGCGGCGGTGTTTGAGAGCATGCCGGTGTTTGAGCGTGCTGCGGTGTTTGAGAGCATGCCGGTGTTTGAGCGTGGCGGTGTTTGAGCGTGCGGCGGTGTTTGAGAGCATGCCGGTGTTTGAGCGTGGCAGTGTTTGAGCGTGCGGCGGTGTTTGAGAGCATGCCGGTGTTTGAGAGCATGCCGGTGTTTGAGCGTGGCGGTGTTTGAGCGTGGCGGTGTTTGAGCGTGGCGGTGTTTGAGTGCGACTTCTTCTCCTTCCTCATGTGCTTTCTCACTGGTATGCAGATATATGATGTGACTAGGAAAACACACAAAGCTGTGAAGATGGAGGGGGTGGGGCAGGAGAAAAAAGGTGGATCTCAATATAGTCTGAATGGAGCTTTTCTCAGCGAGCGGGCAAGTGCTGTTATTTATAGCTCTCCAGAAGTGCAACGTGAGCCAAGACGAAATGACTGCTCTTTAAGTGTCTATGTGAATGAAACAGCTGGACAGTGCTGGAAGAGCTCTGACAGATGCAGTTGGGGACGGAGTCTGCTCCTCTTCCACGGCCCTCTCCGCTCCCTTCGTCTCTGGACTCTCCAGGGCTGTTCTCAGCCGCTGCTCCTCACCCATTGTTATGACTGCTGAAGGTCCATTGTAAAAGGATCCTGGTTGTGCATCGCGGCCGATCTTATCATGAGACTGCTTTTGTTTTATACGCTTAGTCATGTTTCCTATAGGGGTGGATCAAAAGCGTGTGTTCTACTCTGGGTTTTCATTCCCCCCCCCAGCACCTCCGGTTGTATGTAGTTTTTCGTCATTGGGGTGTACTGGCCAAGAAAATCCACTTGACCTCTGTACTGAAAACCGTTTATCTAAAGCGTCCCCGGCATGCGTGTTCCAGTACCTCTGAGCTGCGCTCTTTCTCCACAGGTTTGGCCCGGGAATGGTCATCTACTGGTACGGCTTCCTCGCGGAACTGGACTGCCAGCGGGACCGAGGCATCCTGCTCAAAGACTGCTTCCCCTCGGACATCGTCACCCTGGGCCATGGAGCGGGGTCCCGTTGACGTGAGCAGAGGGGTGACACCCGGGCCACGGGGGCGGGGATGGGCCGTGGCGGCCAGCACCAGTGGAGACGTGAATCCGGAAGCAATTTAGCCTTCCTGCTGTGCGAGACTACTGGCAAACATCTGCCCTGAACTCCAGTTGAACTCCCCGGCATCGGGTCGGGACAGCACCTCTGCGCGGGACCTCTGCGCGGGACCCCGGCCGCCTTGCAGCAGCAGAGCGGACAGCTAGTGGTTCTTATCACTGCCCTGCCACCTCTCTCTGCCCCGGGGGTGGGTGGGGGGGCGGAGTCACAGGCCTTATCTGCCTGCTTCTGCACGCGTTCCCTCTCTCTGATAGGGCGTTCCCTCTCTGATAGGGCGTGGTCTCTTTTGCTTGCTGACGCGCTGCTTCCCTGTTTTGGATTCAGGATGTCTGGCATGTTTGCTGTGTGTCAGGCCAGTTTGAGTGATGGCGCTCACTAACTCACAGTCGTTTTTTTTTTACCGTATTTCACGTATTTGTTTAACTCCCCTTCAAAACAAGATAAGTTCAATTAAAGTTACAGTCAAATAATGAGTGATTTTTCTTTGTCTTCCCCAAAGGACACTGTGTGCCTTATATTCAGATCCTTATAATTATATGATATATAATTAAATATTTATGGAAAGCAACAAAAACAGCAAAAGCAAAACAATTTAGGTGAGAATTAGTAAGTGAAAAAAACAAAGAAAAAAAAAAAATAATAAAACCATGCAGGTCATAAATCTCCCCTTGCACACACACACACACACACACACACACACACACACACACACACACAGCACAGAGGTTGACGTTCCCCAAGCCTGCTCCTGCGTGGTGTCTGGATGAAGGGTGGGATCTGGAGAAGCCTGGTGAGATATGAGGGAGGAAGACACCCCCCCCCCCCCCCCCCCCCCCCCCCCCGATAATCGGCCCCAGACCCGCTCTGACCTGCTCCTCTCTGAGCTCTCTGCAGTGGGGCCTTACCCACCCCTGACCCCTCTCTCCCAGCCGCCCTCCTGAGATCAGCGCTCTCCTCTGGTCCGCCCGGGCCTCGGCACGGCCCTTTTAAATAGCAGTAAAGTGTTGCATGATTTGTTACCCTTAAACCTCTAACCCTTAAGCAGCCCCCACCCCATTTAGGCCATGAGGACTGGGGGTGGTGGGGGGGAGGGGTCATAGAAGGGTCATGGGGCAGCCATGATTTCCTCTGCTGGGCCCGTTTCTACAAACGGTACCAAACAGTGTGCCCCCAGAGTCTAGTTAACGGACTCGTATTGCACAGCCGTGGAACGCAAAGATATTGCTTTACAGCTCGTCTCTGATGCAAAAACAAGCTTTTTAAAAGGAGGGAATGTAATTTGGAATAAAGGAGAAAAACTGTAAACAGCAGATTCAGTTCCTCTCGGGTTCCAAGCCTTCCTGCCATTGTGTTTCAAGATGGCTATTGCACAAAAGAGGAGCTGGGGTCACCCACTATAAATTAGTTTCTGCACACAATGAAAACCAAATGCTTTTTTCTATAACCTGTACTACAAAGGACGCAGGAGATGAGATGAGGCTACTGTGATTTGCATGATGCAATTGCAGGTCTCCTCGCACGATTCTGCTGGTCTTTTTCTGCGTGTGCGTGCGTGTTTTCATAGCCAGCCTCCACTCTCCACTTTTAGATTCATTGTTCTTGTCACAACAGTCTCCCTCATAAAGTGCAGTCCAAATAAGGGCTGGAGCGACCAGCAACCCGCTGCCTGTCTTCCGACTGCAATGCAAGACGATACCAAGTATGAAAGCTTTATCTTACAGTGGTATGCTATCATATTTGGTTTAAAAGGATCTTCGTGGCCAGACTGGTCTTCACCTATACTGACAGTACTGTAGTCTATTACATGGCTTTGCAGCAGGTCAGATTTGAATGGTTTTTTTTTTTCTAAAATGGAGGCACGGAATGTTCTGAGCAGAGGCGGCTGTTTTTAGAGGCTAATCAAAACTTGTGTGGATATCTCCTCAACCACGAGTCCAGCCTTCCATTCCTGCAGCGTGTGCTCACCACTGCCGACCGGTCCGACCACAGCGGAGAGCTGGGAGCTGCACTCAGACGGCAGCCATTACTGTGGGAGAGAGGCCCGCGTGGTGGGCTGCAGAGATGGGCACGCCGCGTGCATTAACCACCCGGACTCTCCGCGGCCCTGTGGACGACCACGGCCTGGAGAACACGCTTGTACAACACGCCTGTAGAACACGCCTGTAGAAGACACACGCCTCCCCCTTTATTTGTTCACAGAGTAAAACTGCTGCGTGACCCGCTGAAAGCACAGACATGAATTTCCAAAACCACATCCCTCGTAACCCCCGCATTCATCATGCTTTACACTGTACCGAGGTAAATCACACTCCTGGCAGTGCCTTAAGGAAAATCTCCTTTATTTACACACAACGACCCCGCTGTGGTCCAACCCAGCCAACCTGCTCAATCTGAAGCTCTTCTGTTCGATGAAACATTTTGAGTGAAAAATACAGTCCACATAAATGAAAAAGTTTGGAGAAGAAAAAGCGAAAAAAAAAAAAAAAAAACTTGTTGCAGTCTTTCAGGAGAGAATAGCTACAGATTGTTATTACAAGCCAACTGGATATATGTGCAGACACGGACGAGCCTGTTGGCTGATGTTGAAGTTTGGCCGAGGTTGTGAGCACTCCACACACAGCTGTGTGCACTCCACTATTAACATATCTATCTTTCACTGCCACAGCAGGTGTGCAATCATGTGCTGCTATAGATTTAGCTCTGATCCACTGAGCCATTCGCACGCTGGTCAGAGATATGACCCCACATTCTTTAGTAACAATTAACTGTAATTCTCTGATCTGTGTCCAGTGCTGTACAGAATCATGAGATAAAATCCCATTACAGTCCGCCTCCATTCCAAAGTTCATGCCAGGTAAGCCTCGTATGCAAGAGCCGTTGTCATTTCTGTACATTTCATGTCCCATAGGTGCTTATTTTCACTTACTCACTATGCTAGCCTCAGTTGTATATTGCTATCGTCATAATAATGACTTGTTTTTTATGAAAAAAAAATTCTTGTCTTTTAATGCATCTTGAATTACAATCAGGGTGGATGCCTGAGAACATTTTGGTAATTAAAGATGGATCGCTGAGCTATCTGGACACCAACATCCACCGTCAGGTGCGTTCAATACTTCACTGTCTTTGGGACAGACACGCGTCTGATGGTGCAACATGAGCGCTCACAAGTATCTTTGTGATCACTCACTGTAACTTTAGTGCACTTCTGCAGAGACCATTCCCAGTGTGTGGAAACTCCGATATCCTGTGCGGACTCTCATGTGGAGCGGCTGTGAAGCGCAGGACTCGTGAAGTGAGCTATCAAACTGACGCTAGCAGCCCACTGTGGAGCAAAGCCGGGGTGAAAACATGGACCTGCCTTCAGATAAAAACCCTCTGCATATTCCGAGGGCCTTCCTCTACGGCGGTGATGTACCTCTCTTTGTCAAGCTGAAGCCCCGGCCTCCTTTGAGCTCAGCACCGCATCCAGTTGCAATTCTCCCCTGCCTGCTTCAATTTGTTCATTTTACGGTAACAGTCTGAGACATGAAGGAAAGACCCAAATAAAGAGTTCTTTGATTGGACGTGGGAGACGGCACGTGTGGTTGCTGGAGCGCAGGTGTGGTCCTTCTACGGCTCCTCCCTCCTGAGCAGTGATTGGACCCTGCCTGCAGACACCTAGGTCCACGTGGTACCTGATTTGGGTTTGAGGACCAGGCGACGGCTCTCAGACGGCGCTTGGGCGTTGGCGGATGGTTGGGGGGGGGGAGGGTGGGTGTTCTGAAAGATCTATGACCGAAACTATGAGCTAGGAAAATGTGATTCTGTAGTTGGAGACGAACTAGGGGAAACTTGGACGTGGGAGAAACAAACTGCAGCGTGCCCTGCCCACAAGTTCATGATTGTGAGCGAGATCTCCTGATGAGAGCTATCACTGGCTTGTTATTGAGAAAGAAATGTTCATGGTCACAGTGATGGTTTGAGTGCGTGGGTGTATATGTATTAACGTACGCGCACTTAACCCCAGCCTTGCAGGGCTACCTATCTTGCTGGTGGAGGGCCCAGCCCTGTGGGTTGCTTCTGCACGCCCAATGATCATTTATCATCAAGCAAGAAATGGTGTTGAGAACTCTGAGCAGGGAGATGACACAAGCCGACACAGACTGTCTCGGCTTCATTTTGGAAATTTTGAAAATGGCAGATGTGATTGCTTATTTTATTAAATTGTTGCCAGTGGCAACATAATATTTTTCTGCTGGGCTAGGATGGTGGCCAGGGGAGGGGTCCTTGCTTGCACGGGGGGTGTGGGGTGTGGGTGGGTGTTAACCACCACCCCCTCATGCTTTATGAGCATTTTGTTGCGTGGAGCTCTGGTGAGCAATTAACTGTTTTGCTGGAAGCACACTGTCTGCCTCGTACAAATTAACGTGATTTTACTTTTAGTGGTACTTTTTTAATAGAAACCTGGGCCATGTCTAGTCGCCTTAATCATATCTCTAATAATGTTACGTCAGATATCTGTTTATATAGCACTGATTCCTTTCTCTGCTTGGTTAAGAATACTAGTGTGAGGATTCTCTCTCTGGTTAGGAGTACTGGTGTGAGATTTGTCTCTGGTTAGGAGTACTGGTGTGAGGATTCTGTCTGGTTAGGAGTACTGGTGTGAGGATTCTCTCTCTGGTTAGGAGTACTGGTGTGAGAATTGTCTCTGGTTAGGAGTACTGGTGTGAGGATTCTCTCTGGTTAGGAGTACTGGTGTGAGATTTGTCTCTGGTTAGGAATACTGGTGTGAGGATTCTCTCTGGTTAGGAGTACTGGTGTGAGGATTCTGTCTGGTTAGGAGTACTGGTGTGAGGATTGTCTCTGGTTAGGAGTACTGGTGTGAGGATTGTCTCTGGTTAGGAGTACTGGTGTGAGATTTGTCTCTGGTTAGGAGTACTGGTGTGAGGATTCTGTCTGGTTAGGAGTACTGGTGTGAGGATTGTCTCTGGTTAGGAGTACTGGTGTGAGATTTGTCTCTGGTTAGGAGTACTGTTGTGAGGATTCTGTCTCTCTCTGGTTATGGATCTTTGTTATTGTAGATAGCAAAACTATCTACTGAAGCATTTTTAGTGCTGGTGTAAAAAAAGAAAAAAAAACTTTCCATAACTTTATTAACTTGTCAGGTTTGTTGTATTTATTTAATTCATATCATCTACAAGCTTGATATGCAGATGCAAACATTTGTACACCTAAATCATAGTTGTCTAAATACGCTCTTATTTATACCTGACAATGTTGGGTATTGATATTCATTTATAGGTTTGTCCTGGTTGAATGTGCTTGAATTTTACATTTAAGATTTTACCTTTCAGCTTAATTGAAATGTCTGATTTGATCAGGATTTATTTTACTTCTCTGATCAGATTACTGGCCTGCTGCCTCTACAGTGCTGGGTCCAGACCCTGAGGCTCAGGAACAGTACAGGGTACATAACCATGTGTAATACATAACCATACATAACTATATCTAATAATTGCTGTCATTAGATTTGTACAACAGCCAAGGTATAATTTAGATTTTACATTAGAGCTTCACTTTATGACATGATCCTGTCTCTAGGTGTGTCACTATTTAGACGCACAGCCCCCATATGACACACACACACACACACCCACACCCCCACACACACTCATTTTACCATTAGTCTTTCTACGGAGCCCATGTCAGTTACAGCTGGCTGTACGCTTAGCATTCACAGATAAGATATGCAGCATTGCTAGTTAAACCGAGGTTATCTGAGTTATACTGTAGCAGGCCAAATGCACGGTGACAGTACTGAGAAATCAGGTGTTGTTTCTGCACAACACCTGACTCCTGATCTATTCCCTGCTGGTAGCCTGAGCTGGTGCACTGTCATAACCTGGACATCTTTTGTTGCTATTTATCCCACAAGCTGGTATAGGCTAAAGTAGCTCTTGACACCAGCTATTGGTTTTCAGCACCAGGGCCTCCAACTGCTAATAGGGCCCCACTATCTCTGTCCTCCTTCAGCGAGACACACACACACACAGCGCTGCATTTATTGTGGAGGCTTGAAGGAGGTCTAAGGCATGTCCTTCCTAAGCAATGTGTCCCTGTTTCTTCTTACTAGTGTCTCTCTGTTCTCTATCACATGTGTGTATATGTATATATAGATCATGTCTGAATGAGTGAGTCAGTGTGTACATGTAGCCCACTAGACTTTGAAAGACAGGACATTATCAGATCTATCAGCACAATCTTGGAATATTCAGGAGTGTGCAGAGCCGGAGTGGCTAATCGGGAGATTCGGGAGGATTCCCGATGGGCCGGCTCATGTCAGTCTCTAGTTTGGGCCGATTGGTAGGAAAAAATTATTTTGGGCCGGATTTGGGCATGAAACTCCCGGGCTGAAAAGGGGGTCCACTCCGGCCCTGGGAGTGTGTGTATTATATGTAAAATGTATGTAGGTTTTGTATTGTCAACAATAGATCGGTCTGCAATATTTTATTTGTGTTGTTTAATCATCATCTATCTACATCTACAGTGGGTGTAGAGAGTAATTGTTTGCCAAGTGGCCATTCCTAATTTGACTAGATTTGTCTTCAGAGTCTGGATTAAATCTTATCAGGTTTTAAAGCCATACAGCTTACATTTTCCGCCTCTTTAACTGCTTTTTCTCCATTTCACTGACTAGCTACAAACCCTGTTACATCAAAGAGCCTCAAAGCTAATCTGGTGTAATCTGCATTTACACTGTTTATCGTTAAAATCTTCTGGTAATTAAAATCAGCCCTGATTTCCACAAGATGTATTATTCCCCCAAATGTATTTTCAAAGAATACATACCATACACATGGGGCTACAACCTTCACTGTATTTTATGAGTAAAAAAAATTGTAATTAAATAAATATGACAATATACAACAACAATAATAATAATAATAATAATTTGTAAACAAATTTTTTTTTTATCCCTTAATTTCTTTCTTTCTCTCTTTGGACAAAGTAACTAGTGCGCTCGGGTCCTAGACATCTGCCCAAGACCCTTTCGTTGGGCACATTATATTGTTTAAAAAAAATAAGGAGGGGTTTTTACTGCCATCCGAGAAGATAATGGTTACTGATCCCATGCTTTCAGTCATAATCTTCAAGTGGCTCAAGATTAATGGCTGCTGCGTTATTACAAGATGTGTAGCACTAATCCGCTCCTCTGTGGCTCTCGCTACGCGCTTTTATACACATGACTTGGAGAGCTGACAGCCCGAACTACCCGACTGTCATTCCCCTTAAGTAGATGAGGCCTGTACATCAGTTTAAAAAAAACGGAACGTAGATATGCAGAAAGTAACGCAGTCGCAGCGTGGTCCTTACTGCTGATAAATTCTCTAAAGCATCCCGTTTGTTTGATTTTGTTGTTTTATTTTTGTTTGTATTATTCGACATAAATGTGGTAAATGCATTAACTAAAACATGGCTCACCATTTCCGATTAGATGTGCAATGTAAGCAGGACCTGATATGAGGATGATATACAGGTGAATGCTGGTGTTGTAGGAGCACACACCACCTCAGTGTTGAGACAGGGACAAGTGGGGGAGACGAGTGTGTCCTCTCAGTCACGGTACGTTGCTGAGAGAGGCAGCGTGTTTTTACAGCCCGCATATTGTCTTTGCTCCTGTAGTTTTGAAGGAGTGATGATGGATCTAAAACTGGGTACATTTTATATACTGATTTTGTTTGAAACCACAGTGGAAACGAGGCGTGTGTTGCGTCTTTGGCACGGACTACTCACACTTCTGTTCTCCTCCAGAAGGGGGCGCCATGATGGTGCCACATTGTGCCCAGGGGTCCGTCTGCTCAGCTTTACCATGGCGGTGGATTCTCTCTCTCTCTCTCTCTCTCTCTCTCTCTCTCTCTCTCTCTCTCTCTCTCTCTCTCTCTCTCTCTCTTTCTCTCTCTCTCTTTCTCTCTCTCTCTTTCTTTCTCTCTCTCTCTCTTTCTCTCTCTCTCTCTCTCTCTGTGGTGTGTGTGTGTGTGTGTGTGTGTGTGTGTGTGTGTGTGTATTTACCCTCTTCCGAAGCCCATGACAAGCGTTTTCTGTTATTTACAGTTATCGCGAAATGTCTCACTTTGCTGCCCTGAGCTTCCCGCAAGATATGTCTAACCTTTTTGTTCAAATAACTGAAAATATCCTTTAATGAAAGTCAGGAAATTCAAAGAAAATTTACCAACATTTTTGTGTCTTTAGTTCAACCGATTTTTGAAAGTAATTTGTGTATCTGCGCTCCCCAATCCATGCACCGTGATTATTTCGGGTGACAACTGGTCAGACACCGACAACCTTGAACACCTAATGAGAAAATATCAGATGGGCCTGCCGCCGGCTCCCTAATTAAATCTAAACTGATTGAAAATAAAATTCAACATCCTTGAGGCTCGTCTAAACGCAAAGCCATTTTGTTCTATTGCACTGTGTCTATTTTAAAGGTAAATGCCCCGTTTTATTTTTCTAACTACTGACTGCCCGTTTCAGGCCCATATTGCCGGTGTTACGCCCTTCAGCATCGCGATTTAACTCATTAGAAATTTAACATCACTGAGGAGAAAAGAGGAGACGCAAAAACTGTCGCTCGTTTTTAAGAAGACGAGCGCCGCTCGAGTGTGAAGATATCGGCTGTAATTCAGGAAAGCGACCAAGCGAGAAAGCTCCTCAACATCACACTGCTAGTTATTAATCTGATCTTCATCCACAGAAAGCTCCTCAACATCACACTGCTAGTTATTAATCTGATCTTCATCCACAGAATGCGGCGTATGCAGTCTGTTAACAATACTCATTCAGCCCTGAGTATTTTCTCAGATAATGATTAGTCTATTTGGGAGTGCAAATTTTATTATTATTATTAGTAGTAGTAGTAGTAGTAGTGGATGATTCAAAAAGTAATAATAATAAGAATACAGTAGAATAATAAGAATACAGTAGAATTATGTGGTAGAAATATTAAGCTTTCCTTTATTTTAATAATGATGGAAATTATCTGGTATATATATGTTACCTATTATAAATGATAATGGCTGTATTGAAATGTCTTAGTTGCATGTTTTTCATACAGTTTTTATAGGGTAAATGGGCGATGGTATTGCAGAGCGCAAAGGATGATATAAGAGTTGGTGTTCCTGCATGGAATAACTTGTGTACTATTAAACACACTTTGCCCACACCAACAGCATTAGGCGACGTATATATGAGACTCGCTTTATAGTACTCGTTAGAAAAAGTGTTAGAATAAAACAAAAGTAAAAGCCTTCCCTTGCGATGATTTTGATTAAAATAATATCACACGTCGTTTTTACTGATTGATAGGTCGATTTAAATTAACACAGGGACATATGACGCTATATATGTATATATTTTTCTCAAGTTCACCCCTCTCACCGGCTGAAAAAAATAGCCCTACAACCAGTGGTGAGAAACAACACAGAAAGGAAATTTGAGAATGTACCGTACTATAATAAGGAAATGCGTAAAACAATGAAATGATTTCAAACATTCACACGGCCCTTAACGTCATCTCCACGTTAGTCCCAGCGGTGAGATACAGGTTCTGCTGAAAGATAAATCTCCAAATGTCCCTGCTGTTCCTCCCCTATATGTGGCTTATGGGCTGCAGATACAACCAGCACACAGAACTGGTTTTGTGCGGTGTCTTCACTCAATCCCTGAATAGTTCGGTTTCCCCGTTCAGTCTGTGTCCGTTTTGTAATACAAGAAAACAAAAAAACAGGAGAAGAAAGAAAACAACAACCTCCAGTTTTAGAGAGACTTTAGGTGGGTTATAATAAAACATTTTCCCCGAGCTTTATTGATCAGTCACTCTGAGCTAATGTAATTATCCTCATCAATAGGGGACTGCAGGGAGAATCATTATGGGACTGACAGTGATAAATGATCACTGAAATGTGGCCTTTTCTCCGAGGAGCCCCTGCGCCCTGACCCGCTCATACATCACGTAGTCATAGAAACACCTTACAGCAAACGCGCCAGAAACTGCTGAAATGTTTGTAAAAACACGGAGCAGAAGGAAAAGCAGAACTTTCAAACAAACTTATAAACAAATAAGATAAATTATATGTAAACAAAAACAACAAACAAAACATTCCTCAACGTGCAGTAAGGCCCTGTTTACGGTCTTTTTCAAAATGATGAACTACATCCTCCAAGATTTTCTTATTGTTTTTATTATGAAAAAAGAGAGAAGAGGTGTTTAGGACTAGTAATATTAATCCACAAGCACCTCTAATTCAAATGTTTCAATAAACAATGTGCTACGTTCACGTCTTTTGAATATTTATTTCCCCACGAGTGTTTACTTTGCTTCACAGGTTCACCGAACAGTCCAACTGTGAATTGGCGCTTT
Organism: Brachyhypopomus gauderio; assembly: GCF_052324685.1. Classification (NCBI taxonomy): domain Eukaryota; kingdom Metazoa; phylum Chordata; class Actinopteri; order Gymnotiformes; family Hypopomidae; genus Brachyhypopomus; species Brachyhypopomus gauderio. The sequence goes on along the minus strand of NW_027507050.1, from coordinate 13,291 downwards.
AAACCCCACGGATCGAATAACCTATTTTGTATGTTATTCACATGATCAGATATTATCAAGGGTTAAGGGTTTATTAACGTGTTGCCTCTGTTGCCACTGTTTATTGTGGACATTTAATATGGTTGTGTGCGAGCGCAGGCGGGCCTGGTGTTGTGCAGGGGGGAATATTGCGTGTTTTATTCCAGCAGCAGTGCCCCAAGTAGCTTTGACAGAGAGGAGATGAAGGGGCGGAGTTGTTTAGCTCGGCTGGATCATCCATCATTCCTGTCACACCGAATCGGCAAAGAGAAGCGGCAAAGGCAATCTACCTTCTGTCTCCCCCGAAAAGAAAAGGGGGAAAAACTATTAATATTAAAATTCTCTCCTCACAATAATCCATTTTTTTTCTTCTTGCATCAGATATCTTCCCACAAAGCGACAGATTTCTATTTTATCCACATATTTGATAGTATAATAAATTAATTCACAACTGATATTATGCTTCATTATTTACAACGGTAGTTAACTGTGAATATAGATTATAAATTCAGAAAATGAATATTATGTAAATAAAAAATAATTTATGTGTTTTAAGGGGTATTTTCGCTTGAACGAAATTACAATTTCACACAGGTCTATATTACATTTATACATTTTCATCAAAAGGTCTGTTATTAGTTGTGTACGCAAAATATAGTCAGACTGGGACCAGGAATAATTAAGTTAAAATGGTCGTCTGTAGTCTAAGACTGCGTGTGCTCGCTGGTATTTATTTTTTTATCGAACACAATTACATTCTGAATCGAAATGAACTGTAATTTAGAACTTGTAGCTTTTAGAAGAAACAAATAATTAGAGCAATAAGACAAAAAACATGATAAAAATATGTATAACAAATAAAATTTTACTAAATAAAATCCACATCTTTTAGATCGTTAAACCCCACATACTGCTTTCCCTTCTTAGATGTAATTAGAATCACCACTTTTACACCATCCATTGTGCCAAGAACTATACTTCATCTTGTCAGAATTATTATAGTAATTATTATAGTAATTATTATTATTAGTAGTAGTATTATAGAAAAAATGGCATGCACAAATGCACGAAAATCCTCCAATAAAAAAATTGTGGGCTGCAACGGAGTAAAATCAGCTGTCCGGGGACGAGCGCTGAAGTTTACACTGCATACTGCGCTACAGAACGGATTAAAATAAATACGCTTTTAAGGTTGTGATTTCTGGTTTAAGGCTACAACTCTGATAGCCGCGGGCACACGCTTACAATGAGACAGAAGTGTGACTGGGAACTAGTCAACTAGTCGACAGCTGTGTGTCTGAGCAGCAGGGGGCGCCTGTGAGCAGCGCAAATCCTCCTCTCGTCTTTGTTCAACAGGCGCCAGCAGCCCGGTTCTCTCGCCCATTGTTTCGGACTAACGCCGAAAGCCCGACAAAACAAGCCAGCTCAGTGCTACACACTCTCTCTGCTCGTGGTCATATTGGTTTTTTCATTTCAGTTCTAGCTGCACAGAAAAGGTCAAAAACAAAACAAAAACGAAAGAACCGACAAAGTGATTCAAGTTACAACTCCCAATAATAATAATAATAATAATAATAATAATAATAATAATTGTTGGATCACTTGCAACACACGTTTGAGCACTCAGGAATCTAACAAAATCAAAAATGAAATATTTATTACAGCATTTGTGACTGAACACCTTTTAAACATTACGTCACAGTCCTCATACAAGTATTTAATGTATTTTTGACAAAGCTTAAGGGAGACAGCGTTTTTATCATCTAGTGAGGAACACGTGCTGAAAAAGGAAGGAATTCAGGGACATACAATATCAATGCCACAGCAGATCTGAAACTAGCAAAAACATTCTTTTTCAATTGAGGTAAACACATAGAATATCTAACATGAAACAATTAATAGACTGAACTCTGTACGAAGTTTGTTACAATATTCTCTTAGCTTTTCTCCAAGCTTTGAGTTCATAATTTAAGTTCTTTTTTCTCTCCTTTTTTTAAAAGTTTTAGGTTTTTTGGTGCATCAACCAATCGATAGCTTCGCTAAGTGCCCCAGAACCCACGTGGTGTCTGTAGCGTCCGTGTGGTGCACGTGCAGCTCTAGAGGCGTGGATGGTGCTGGTTCACCACGCGGGTTCACCACGCGCTTCCTTCACAACGCTCTTCCTCCGAGAGTCCATCATACAAAAAAATAATAATAATAAAATAAAAATGTATAAAACCAACACAATCCAGTGCTTGGGCAATTCAAACTAAGAACTTTACCTACAGGGAAACATTCATTCATGAACCGAAAAAAAAGGAATAGGGACCTGAAATGAGGATTAGCGGGGTCTTCAGAAGAGCAGGCTTGGTTTAGCAGGCTCTCTGACGGAGTGCTGCTTCTGGTTCTGGTCCTTACTGGGACAGGTCCGCTGCCCACTCTAGTGTTAGTGACAGGGCAGAGATTATTGAGATGTTTCTTCCTTTGTTGTTTATTTTTGTTTACTTGTTTGTTTGTTTATTGCTGCAACAAGACCATCTCTCCCTCATGGAACAGCACACACAGTGTGAAAAGCGGGGATCAACCTTTTATTCTAGGACTAGCTCAGGAAACATAAATTGAGTGATCAACAAAAATGCACAAGTTTTAACTTAGTGTCTATACTTTTATACTACAGTAGTTATAACTCTTGGAGTCTCTTTTGTCTTTTTTTAATCTTCCAGAATGATTTCTTTAAAACGGTTCAAACGAGAGCATGTTGGACTGTGTTCCTGTTTGTGTGTAAGTCTGTGTTTCTTTGAGTTTGTATGTTTTGTGATAGCTGAAGGTGAAACATCTGTTGATCTTTAACAAAAGCCCAAGACTCTACAAAGTGTTCTTGTCAGCTTGGTCCTCCATCGATGAAAGTAACAAAATTGACAAGATAAAAAAATTATCACAGCTCATCTGGAATTCCATTTGTAGTGTCTAATTCTGGTCAAAATGGTTCTTTTTTTTTCTCGAAAAATAGTCTCAAAATCACTTTAGAGGGCTGACAGTTGTTTTCTTGCTTTCTCTTGTTGTCAGGTGCCCTTTCACTACTGGGCATGGATGTCCAGACCTTGTCCACCAGTGCTGTGGTCAGCGGGGGTCAGAATCGGGGGGCTCTGTGCAGACATGGTCATTCCTGGGTGGCCGTGAGGTCCTCCGTGCATTAGCATGGCGGCGTGGGGAGACGGGTGGCCAGGGAGGTAGGGGTGTAGAGGGGGTCCGTGTCGTAGCTGAGGGAGATGTGGCATCTGAGGAGGTGGATGAGGGTAGGGCAGGGGTGCCATGCTGATGCCCACAGGAGCGCTCTGGGTCACGTACTCCCCCGGCCCGCTCTGCACACCTGCGACAGGGAGAGGAGACTCAGCTTCCGCACTCACACACACCAATTCACACCGCTAAAGAGCCACTAGAACAACACCGACATCCCACGAGCCCGTTCAGGATGATCGGCGAGATCAAACCGGCCCGTGTGAGCCGCACTGTGTGTGAACGTCCACGCTGACCGTAGAATTGGATGTTTGATTGAATGAGATGCGCAGAGCAAATCCCGACTGGTGCGTCTCAGCGCTCGTGAAGCACAGAGGGCAGAGCACATGGAAAACTACACTGCGGGACACGGAGCGGGACAGGGAGCGGGACAGGGAGCGGGACACGGAGAGTTCTCCTGTTCTCCTGACGTAAAGTGATCTGCACATCCATCCACCAGCAGTGCAGCGGACAGGAAGCAGGAAGCTGAATCTAACAGCCCAGTGCACAGGGACAGTAATTCCCTCGCGGAATTCTGGGACAAAGAGTGACGCGTCTCTCAGGGGCCCACACGGCTCCTAACACATTTAATATTTGATTTGACACATCTGATTTGATCCATTTAAGAACTTACTGAATAATTTAGGAGCTATTTAACCGTAACAACACGCTGGTGTGGAAATGCTGCACACCGTCGATGCTTTTCTTGATAAGAGAACCTTTGAAGGAGGCACAACCAGACCACGAAGCTCAAAGAAACGCGGAGAAGGAGCGAGCCAGCGCCAAAGCATCCGGCCACGAGGAAACGCACACAAGGCGCGTGTTCTGTTTCTGCCGGGCCTAGACGCCTCCACCACGTGTGTCTGTACTAGTGTGATGCAAGCTGGGGTCTGGGGGAGGGTCAGCTCAGCGGAGACACTCCTCAGGTGTCTGAAGCCCCAGGACGTGGCGGTGTGGGTGCAGGCCATGCGTGGAGCCCAGGGGCAGGCAGGGTGGCGGCATCCTAAAGAGCCAGAGACCAGAGCAGCAGCAGGCCACGGGACAACCGCGGGACAACCCCCGACCCGGCCGCCGCTTTGTAATGTGAACCCCTGGGGGATTAGCAATGGCCATTGAAGGCGGGGGGGAAGAGGGGGTCGCCCCAAGGTCACCAGGCATGCTCACTCTCTGCATTCCTCTACCTTGGTACACCGCAATTAAGAAATTACACAGGAGGGCCCAGCAGGGGAAGGAGATCGGAGCAGGGCGAGATTAATGGCTGATCTCAGCGGCTGAAAGCCGGGCCATTTTCTAATACTTGCTTTGCCCCTAACTTCATTTCATTCAAATGCACATGTTTGTTAAAGTGGTCTTTTAAAAGCTCACTATCGGGGCCATAAAAAAGTAAATCAATCTAACCGAAGAGGGCAGGGGGGAGTGGGCTCACCTCCACGTAACCTACAGCTTCCGATAAAAGGCCCAGCAGATGTTTTTGACACTGTAAGCTGGTAATCTCAAGTCTTGTAAGCTGCAGTCATTCTGTTAAGTAGATGTGCGGGTCCCCTTTATTAACAGGAGTGGTGAAACCATCTGAAGACAATAACGTCTCCTCGACCATCCCACTCTCTCTGTGTGCTTCAGCAGAGCCGTCTGCTCAATGGCTGATGATAATTAACTACCAAATATACCATATTGTGTGGCTGCGTAATCAAATCAAGAGTGGGTAATATTCGTCTGTATTAAGCTATTAATGTAATTGGTCATGAAGCATAAAATATGTTACGTAATTAAATAGTCTAGAAATTATATAGCCTATATTAAGAATTATCCAAGCTGAGCAAATGTTGTCTCTATGTGGCTGTTTTAGGGAACATTGGTTCCTGCGTTTTTGACTCCATTAGCAGTGGCGTTTGAGGGATGGCAGGGTGTCTAGAAATGGGCTCTGTCAGGAGAATCGCCATGGTGACCCTTTGCAAAACCCACTGCCTATTTACATATAAAGGGTTCTTTTAATCAAGGTAAGTGTTATTATATTGTGCCTCATTGAGCAGAGGAGTTTAGGTGTTAAATAAAATTTTCTCTGCCCTGGCGCCTTTGAGATGCGATATGTCTTGATTCCTCAAATGTCAGTGCCACAGTCTTGGCGGGAGGTGTAATGGCCGTCTTAATCAGACGACAGCCATTTAGACTCTGAGAGTGAGAGAGCGAGAGAGAGAGAGAGAGAGAGAGAGAGAAAGAGACATGGCGAGGGAAATTCCCCCCTTTTATATGCAGTCATTCTTTAATGTCTCCGTCCCTTTGAATTTATCTCATCGTCTCTCCTGTCTCGGCATCTTACGCTGGGATCCGGTCCACCACCGCTACCCCCACCCCCCGTAAAAAATAATCAAAACACACGGGTTCCCCCAGTGAAGGATCGGCCGTGTCACCCCCGGCCCGTATTTCTCGCCCCGGGACCATAATGTACTGCAGCGTTCCCGTCTTTGCATATAAGATAATTTGGGCATCAATCCTTCGGCGCGACAGATTTATGTCACTCCGAGGACACTTTCACTTCTCCTTCTTTATCGCTTCACTGGAGCCTGCTTAATTTCTCCCCGTCAGCCTCTGCCCCTGGAGATGTTATTTTTTCCCCTAAATGTCCAACATTTGCATTGGCTGCCAGAGTTGAGGGGGGGGGGGGGGGGGGCAGTGATGCCGCTGTTGTGATAAACACATTCATGGCCACGACTTCTCTCTCTCTCTCTCTCTCTCTCTCTCTCTCTCTTTCACTCTTTTTTTCCCGCTGTCTGGCGCCACAAGTCCACCCCTCCGGGGACATCCGGGGTAAGCCTGGCAACATCACCCTTCAGCTCCCTTCTTTCTGGATTCACCTTTAAAGTGAGCTCCCCCAGCGCAGGTAGAGTGAGAGACAGAGAGTGTGTGTGTGTGTGTGTGTGTGTGTGTGTGTGTGTGTGTGTGTGTGTGTGTGTGTGGAATAGGTCCCAGTGCTCCCAGCAGTACCCAGCATTGTTACTATGGCGCTCCCAGCTAAGTCACCCATAGCGAGGCAGAGGATGAAGAGGATGAAGAGGATGAAGAGCACAGTTCTACTTACTTCCCCCTGTTCATTGAGTTTGAGTTACATGTAGTGCCATTGCCCATCCATGCCCATATTCATCCCCATTCCACTCATAGGGCCTGGAAGAAGAGAGAGGGACACCAGAGAGAGACATGAGTCACAGCGGGGACACCAGAGAGAGACATGAGTGACAGCGGGGACACCAGAGAGAGACATGAGTCACAGCGGGGACACCAGAGAGAGACATGAGTCACAGCGGGGACACCAGAGAGAGACATGAGTCACAGCGGGGACACCAGAGAGAGACATGAGTCACAGCGGGGACACCAGAGAGAGACATGAGTCACAGCGGGGACACCAGAGAGAGACATGAGTCACAGCGAGGACACCAGAGAGAGACATGAGTCACAGCGAGGACACCAGAGAGAGACATGAGTCACAGCGGGGACACCAGAGAGAGACATGAGTCACAGCGGGGACACCAGAGAGAGACATGAGTCACAGCGGGGACACCAGAGAGAGACATGAGTCACAGCGAGGACACCAGAGAGAGACATGAGTCACAGCGAGGACACCAGAGAGAGACATGAGTCACAGCGGGGACACCAGAGAGAGACATGAGTCACAGCGGGGACACCAGAGAGAGACATGAGTCACAGCGGGGACACCAGAGAGAGACATGAGTCACAGCGGGGACACCAGAGAGAGACATGAGTCACAGCGGGGACACCAGAGAGAGACATGAGTCACAGCGGGGACACCAGAGAGACAGGTGAGCCGCAGGCAGCGAGGACGGAGGCCGGCTCTGAAGAGGGACAGCTACAGCAGGAAAACAGTGAGGAGGAACAGAGGAAGAGAGGTGGAGGGGAGGAGGAACAGAGGAAGAGAGGTGGAGGGGAGGAGGAACAGAGGAAGAGAGGTGGAGGGACGCAAGCAGGAGATGCAGCCGCAGATGAAAGGGGGTGTGGCCCGGCGGCAGGCGTGCGCAGGCGGTGACGGCATGCTGGGAGAGTGCAGGGGACACGGTTCTACACCAGCACCGGCCTGGGTGGAGGGCAGTATGGTGTAGTGGTTAGTGGTCCGCTGGTCAGGCAGGCTTACCGGCTGGCCGGATTCCCATGTGTTGCTGGCCGTCCAGCACAAAGCTGCCCATGGGCTGCCCCTCTGGACTATACGCCGCTCCCTGGCTCACTGAAGGATCAAGAAGAAAACCTGATTGTAGTCAAAACGCGGACATGAGGGGGGAAGAAGAGAAGACATACCAGACAATCAGCAAATGTCCCACAGCTCTAGCCCAAACACACTGTAAGACACTGTGCTACATTCATGAGTTAAAGAGTTAGCATGCAAGCTCAGAAAGCCACGTTCGCACCACAATCACACACTGATTGTTAGAGAACAGTAGGGCTGATGCATTCTTCACTTATTAAGAGGGAAGGGAAAACATCTGATTCAGTGACACATTCCTCAGAAAAAAACATCACATGCTCAGAATTCCATCCAACCAGCACCCCTGGTTTGTTCATCCGGTTATTAGCGAAGCTGCTAAGCTATTATGCTACTACAGTGGATGTGTACCAGATATCACTGTACTGAATTAAAAGAATTGGCCATATATAGGACTGGTGGTGTGAAGGAAGGCCCCTGTGAGGAGATGAAGGGAAGCAGTTAGTCATGCTGATGTCTGGCAGCGTGCTGATCGTGACCGTTTCTGACCCTGCGTTCAAACATGGCCGCCACATCCCGGCCACTGTGGCAGGACTCGCACCATTGTCAGGTCATCTCGATTCAGTTATTACTTCACAGTTCTTAGGTCATTTGTGGGACTTTAACAAAAATTATGGCTATAAAATCACCCATAGTCTTTGGCTGAGGCCCCACTGCCTGCTCTGAACGCCTCACTTCCTGCTCTGACCGCCTAACTTCCTGCACCATGCTGTGGAGTGTGGAGGGCCATTTTTATTGTTTTATCACAAGGTGCTTTTTGTCATCGGGGTCTGGGCAGGATATGGCAAATCAATGTCTAATCAATTTACAATGTTTAGTCTTTTGAACCCATTTACAAGAACAGTTAATCTGTCATACTTGTATCCCAGAGGCAGAAATCAGGATTAAATCAATAAGCACAAAACCCTCTGGATTCCATATTTCCAAAATTAGTTAATTACAAAGAATTACAAGAAGCATATCAAAAAGAGACAGTTAAAATGCTCCTGGCATTTTAGTAAAGTCCTCTTGTGGCCAATTAGCATTTCATAGAGAATGTGGGCTAATATACCTCTAACAAGCTAGATTGAGAAACATGTAATTAGAGCCAATCAGCTAACATGCTTGGTCATATTGGCACAGGTCCCTGTGAGAGACACAGGACGGGGGTGGGGGACACACGAGGAGAGTGGAGGGGGACAGCACCCCATCATGGCGGACTGTGTGCGACTGCTTTTCTGCCAGAGGCCTGACTGGAATAGGAATCGGGGGAAGCGGGCAGAGACGATGGCGTTACCTGCTCGGTTTGACTGGTCAATCATGGGCTGGACTATTCTTCTTCTGGCATTAATGAACCTGAGAAAGACAAGAGGAATGGAGAGAGAAAAGACCCTTTAAATCACCTTCCATTAAAAGAGACAAATATTCATTAAAGGCCACAATAAATAAGAACCCATTTGCATGACTTTATGGCTGAACTCCTTGAAAAGTGATCAAAACTGAGAAACAACAACAACAAAGGGGGCGATTGTGAGTGTCCTGGGATCCAGACGAGGTGTCCCTTTAATGTCCCTTATGATGTATTCCTTCGGCTTAATAAAGCTTTTGATTACTTTTGGTAGCTATGGCTACTCTACAGACATTCCCCAGGCATTGCATGTAGTTGTGGTGAAGGCACGGTGAGGCAGACACTTGCAGGGTCTTCTGCCCCCAGACCCTCCACCCCCCCAGACCCTCCACCCCCCCAGACCCTCCACCCCCCCAGACCCTCCACCCCCCCAGACCCTCCACCCTCAGATCCTCTCCCTCACTCACGCACATAAACATTATTCTTGGTGGGTTATCGCTCATTAGAAATTCAGAATAAGTTAAAAAGTTTGTGAGGGGCAAAACACAAATGGTTCCTTTCAGCCTTTGACCCCCCCTGTCTCTGCCCCCCTCTCTGGCTGCTTTGTAGGGGACTCTGGTCCCCATCCAGCTGTCTCTAAATGAGGACCAGGCATTGCCACTCTGTGCTTTCACAAGGTATTGTTATGTCAGCAAGCCCATCAATTAGGCTGTCTGAAGTTTTATCACCACCGCAGCAGCAAGCAAGCACAGCCCCACACAGCCCCACACGGCCCCACACGGCCCCACACGGCCCTCCCCAGCTCCGCTCTCCCCCGCCGTTCCATGCCGCAGAGGCGGCGAGGTCATCGTGAGGTTAGCGCCAGCCAGGGGAAGCCCTTTCTCCTGCTCAGAACAGTGTGGAAGTGTGGCCGTGCGGAAGGCCAGTCGAGGCCGCTCCACGCCAGCGGAAACTCCCCTCCCGGACACACCGCGGTCGCGCTGGACACCAACGCTACAGGTACAAACGTGTTTGGTGTTAGAGGAAGGTCAAGTCATGGTGGAGCCATCCTGAATGAACAAGGACAGTTTTTTTTTTCTTTTTTGGGAGGGGGGGGGGGGGGGGGGGGGGGCATGGCCTAACGCACAGAGGGCCACACTACAGGACCGGTCATTAGGCCCAAAGGAGAACTGGAATCAATTTGGTCTCCAAATCCCTCACGGAGCCCCTGATACCTGGCCTTACCTTCTACTTATTAACTTAAATACCCGTAATCTGGCCGCTCAAAGCGACATGCGTACATTTACAAAACACACAGCTGGTGAAAAAAATGATGTCGGCCTCATTTGCCAGACAGCGAGAAAAGAATTCTTTGGGTTTCTTTTTCTCTCTTCTTTTTTTTGAAGAGAAGCTCGGACATGAAAGAGAAAAGCGTTGGGTATTAACAAAGGGCAGAAAACCGAGGGAGAGAAATTACAAATACACATGGACGCTGGGATCTTTAATTTTAGTTTATCACAGAACTACTTGAAATATTTTTCACCTAGAAATACGGTGTCTATTATTAGGTACCGAAAGCTGCTTTAAACCACAGTCATCGCTACGATCCATTTAAGATGGTTGAAGTCAAAGGAGTGAGTCAGGTCTTCTCTGAGGCCTGCCTTTGCTGTCAGAAATGCCACTGAGCCCGTGGCTAGGTGGAGGGTTAGCCTCAGGCTTCAGAACCAGCTGAACGAGTTGAAAAACATGGAACACGGAACACAGAAAAAAAAGGCAAAAATCCCCCCTATCAGGATTTTCTGGGCAGACAGCAAGACTGAGGCCTGCCAAGCAGTGCGTCGAGCTCGCTGTCTTAAAGAGAGCTCAGAGAGGCTCAAATCAAAACCATGTGAACCCTCACCCCCCCCACCCGAACCCGGACCATAAACACGTAATGATAGGAATGTTCCTTGCAGGTGAGGAGTATGCCCACTCTCTATCAGAGCACATCAAAGCTCACCCCACACTGCACCCCACAAAACCAGTCACACACACACACACACACACACACACACACTCCAGCCAGCAGGACTCCGCTCACAAGCAGCACAGCTTTTTCTTTCCAACAAAATGTTTTGTCATATTCCTGTTTTTCATCACGGAGGAATAAGGGAGGAAATGGCATATTGAAGAAAAAAACATTTCATTTGCACAAGCATGTCACACACACACACACACACACACACACACACACACACACACACACACACACACACTGAAGTTATTCATGTATTTCTTTAACAGCTGCCACTGGGATTGACCTCTTCATGTCAGCGCTGTCCCCATCGGCCACATCTTTGCACATCACACACACACACACACACACACACACACACACACACACACACACACACACACACACACACACGCACCCGGGTGCACGTGCATGCACACCACAGCGTCTGTTTTCGCTCTCTAAACTGTTGCCACAGTAACGCAGGGGGACCTGAGCCGTGGCCACTCCTGCCCCTCCGAGCTGCTGTTATCAGCTCCAGTAAAGCCAATTGAGATTATCAGAGCCGGCCCTGATAACACTGTTTTCCCTCCTCCCATGAGCTGCTAATGGGGTGTGCTTAGAACAACACCCGCACCAGGCCAAGAGGGAGAGGCGGTGTGAGCATGCACCCTGGGGAACACTGTCCACACACACACACACACACACACACACACACACACACACACACACACACACACACACACACACACACACACACCAGGGACGTGATCACAACCAGCAACAACTCCCTGTATGAATCCCAACTGTGTAACCAGCTCTGGGAGTGAAAGACGGAGTCCTTCAAAACTCTTACCACCATTTTTTATTATTTACATCTGGTGGAGTGCTTATTATAGCTTGAGTCTGCATAGTGTTATATTCCAATGGTCTGTCCCCTCGCACACACACACACACACACACACACACACACACACTCCTACTCCCTTGCTGAACACTCCCCTGTTGAGCACACTGCCTGGTATTATCACCCGCTACACCCCCCACACACCTCCCCCAGCATGGGAACTCCATGCTGTCTTCAAACAAATAATTAAAGGCTAGGTGAAGGGGTCACTGAAAGGTCATTTCTCTGGATACTCTACAGAATGTGTACATTACTGCGGGAGGGGGAGGAAGACTCCGGCCGCCAGTGTTTACTGTGAAGCACAGCGGCTTCCACAAATCAATTGAGTGAATTCAAAACAAAAGAGAAAGAAGAAAAGAGAAAGAAAGAACAGACAGAAAGAAAGAATGCGAAAAAAAAATGCTACATGTCCAGAGAATGTCTTCAGAGCAGGCGTGTTTCTGAGTGTGTATGTGTGTAAGAGATGTTGGGGTGGGGAGAGGAAACCTAATCTCTGTCATAGTACAACGTGTCTACAGCTCGAGACTGTGTCTTTTGGACAGAACACATCTCCTCCTGTGTGCAGATGCCCCGTGCTTCCAGCCTCCTCTCCCGCCCGAGTCCCGGGCCGGCGGCGTATCGCTTTCACGGCCGTGTCGGGCCGGGAGGTTTAGAGCAGCACGACTCGCAGACCACAAAACCACCGCGAATATGAATAATGGAGGCTGAGCTGCAGGAGTCCACTTGACCTCACTGTACCGCCGAGCTGCATCAACACTCCATCCGCCACCAGAACTCGGGCCGCCCAAGAGGAGCCGCATACGTCCCGGCTTGCCTGCGTGTTAAAAAGGCAGCTGAGGTGGGGGGGGCGACACCCCCGCGCAAAAGCACCAGCACACACTGACTAGAGGTTTGGAGAGCAGCCATAACGATATCGCTGAATCACTAAAGCATCTCAGAGAGTGTATTACCTCCTCCACGCAGATAGGGGGAGCGAAGAGCGATCCTTAGTGCAGGCCCACCTGGCAAGCATCTCCGCTCGCCGGCATTCCTTCCCAGAGAAAGCCCCGTGCCTAACCATCCCGCCCTGGAGCCCGGCCAAGAGGGCCAGCTTCGAACTTCCAATCACGGAGGGGCTAGCCTCGGGAGCGCAGCCAATCAGAGCCAGGGTCACTTGTTTGACAAGTTTGCAACGAGAAAGCGAGAGAGCCGGAAGAGAGCGATCACGTTGCTCGGAGGCGTCTGGCCCTGCGCTGTGAGCCGTGTGTCTGGAGAAGAGCCGCATGTGTCGAACGCTTTAGGAGTCAGAAAGCCGTCGAATGTGCAGAACCAACCGGCGTTTCCTAAAGACGCAGCCAGGCTGACGGGCCGGGCAGGAGACGGGCACTCCCGTGAAATTCCTCAGTATAGATTGTGCAGAGCTCAGCAGAGCAGTCTACGGTTATAGTTCCGAGAGAATCGCCACGTTCTGCTTCCAATTCGGTCTCATCGCTCCCAAACATCTGTTTTAGCCAGAAAGTCCTAAACAAAACTAATTAAGACACTTCAGCGAGATTCCAACAAGAC